>NC_140182.1:66617030-66639530 GCF_963971535.1 Notolepis coatsorum
GAGGTACCGCTGACAGCCGGATTAGATCCCAGTGTCTCTGTGGTGGTAGGGGAGTGCTTAGTCCACTGCGCTACCCATCCGCACCATACTGTATGTTTTTTACAAGATATAAATCCCTCCTAGGATAAAATATAAAAATGAATTATTCTACAGTGTAAGTAGCAGCAGTGTGTGCGTGTAACAAGTGCGCTTGTGTTGCGTGTGAGTCACTTAAGGTGCGTTTGTGTGTACGCTCATGATGATATAGTGTTTGGACTTTATTCTTTATACTTTTTTTTTAACTGTATGAAGCACATTCTCAGGGGGCTCATACAGAACCAAGCATTTCACTGTAATGTACATGTACTTTATATGTGACAAATAAAACAAAACTTGCGTGTGAGTCACTTAAGGTGCGTTTGTGTGTACGCTCATGATGATATAGTGTTTGGACTTTATTCTTTATACTTTTTTTTTTAACTGTATGAAGCACATTCTCAGGGGGCTCATACAGAACCAATAATAATAATAATAATAATTTAGGACCTGCTCAGAGGTCACCAATCGGCACACATGCGATGCATGCATGCAATTCGTATCTGCGATTAACCCATCCCGTCGTCCTTCCCCCCCAAGGGCAGCCGGGAGCAGACAGGCGTCAACGTGAGCCGCGCCAGGGGACCAATCCAAGTGCTCCTGTCCGTCTTCGTCAAGGACGCCACAGCGTTAGCGATCTATTGTAGTGCATGTTTTTGAATTGGGTTTATCTTATCGGGGGGGGGAACCCTTGCGAGCACAGGGAGAACATGCAAACTCCACACAGAAAGGCCTGGGAGATAACCCACCTGGGTAACTGGCATCATGGAAACCTGGTCCCCAAGCGGGAATCGAACCCTGGACCTTCTTGCTGTGAGGCGACAGTGTTAACCACTACACCACCGTGCCGAACCAAGCATTTCACTGTAATCTACATGTACTTTATATGTGACAAATAAAACAAAACTTGAAACTTGAACATGAATTTAGTAAACATATAGGCAAATCACTTATTAAAACAAGCAAAGATAAAAAGCCTTCAACAAACACTAAAATACAAAACAACTGGCCTACAAACCACTTCTCTCAAACTAAAGGCGGACGCCGCTGAAATTACGGTTCCCTTCCGCCAATAACTGAACATTCAGGGCAGAGAGGACAGTGCTGTAGTACTCAAGTCAGAGTCGGGGGCCCTCATTTATCAACAATGCGTAAAAGTGTTCTATTTCCGTTCCTACGCACGGAATTTAGAATGTGTGTACGCACAGAAAAATCGGGATTTATCAACCGTGCGTACACGGGTCCTACGCTCCTCCGTGTTGATAAATACCATTCTTTCTTACCGTCAATGCTCATGCATGATTATCCATATTTGGTAATGAAACACCCCCATGGGATGTGAAATAATGGTCTAACCCGAGCGAACTCTGAGAAACTTCACTGAGAGGGAGATTGTTCACGGAGGTCTAAGCAAATAATTTAATGCGCTGTCGAACCAAGAAGACACAACGCGTGTTATGGGAGAAATACGCGACAGGCTGTCGGACTTGTACACGGTGATGTCAGATATCAACGGCTCCCTAAGACCATTGCTGCAATTCTGCCTGGACAGCTCAAAATACTAATAAAGACCGTTAACCACTGTTTGGCGTTGGTGTCAAACTGTCAATGTCATAACCATGCTGGAATATGAATGCCGTTATTCGTTTTGTTCGATTGGCTACTGGTTATAATATGATTTGTAGAGGCATACAATCTATTTTGTTGTCGGTATTAGGTATAGCCTATATAAATTATATATGCATAGCCTACATTATGCAACAGTAATTTGCACATAACGCAGCATGGCACAGACATGTCACACGGAGCCCCGCGAAGCCTGCATACAGTAAACTAACTTGATCGTTAATATAACTGTTGTCCTTGTATCTTTACGCTTATGAATTTTTTTAATAATATTTATAGGCTATAGGCCCTCATTTGGCCATAATAGCCTATTTTCAAATGGCTAAATCTCCTCGCTGATGGACCCATGTATAGCCTATCATATCATATTCCTATGTCTCCAGGGAATCGTGGGGCTCGGGGAAGAAAGGGAACCCCTGCTATAGCCTATCCTTTATAATGTTATGCTATTTTATTTACAGTAGTCTATTTATGATTTGTTTCCATAGCCGGTCTCAGTTATGCTGTGGTTGAGATGGGTTGGGATTAATGAAGCTGATAGGAGACTGCTTCTCGGCTATACGAATTAAAGGAAAGCCACGATTGAAAATAATGTACTTCCTTCTTGACAATAGCATATACTATAACAATAATACGAGAGTACAAGAACAATGAATCTCACTGCCATGTAGCTTATATGTATAGCATGCCTATGTGATCAATAAAAACGCGAACTTGAATTCCATCATCATATTTATTTTGTGTCTGTCCACTATGTTTGTTACTTTGTTATTTCCCCCCCCCTATCTATGTAAAGCGACCTTGGGTCTCTTGAAAGGCGCTATATAAAATGAAGCTATTATTATTATTATTATTATTATTATTATTATTATTATTATTATTATTATTATTATTATTATTATTATTATTATTATTATTATTATTATTATTATTATCACGTGTGGCAACCCCAAGCCACCCCTGGGCTTGGTGATTGATGGGCGCTATGTGGCGACCCAATGGCTGGGCGCTGCCCATGTTTGGGCGTCCGCTTCCGGACGCACCTGTCACTAGAGACCCATCAGAGTGATTAGGTGATTAGCGAATCACGGCGCGGTGCGCCTGTTGGGGAGGGGGGACTTAATGGAGCCGAGGAGCCTCCTCTCAGTTCCCTCGTAGCAGCGCAAGGCAAAAGGCCACAGAGCGGAGACGCCGCCCGGCCGACAGATTACCGCCAGCAACCAATTATTATTTGAATAGAAAATAAAGAGCATGATTTTGGGAACTGCAACCTGTCTGTGTGTTGTTTATTCTGCCACCCCTACACCTGGAATTGCCACAGTGGTGGAGAATGCGGGCATAGTCTACTGGCAATCAGGGGTGCGGAATAAACAACAATAGACTTTATTGAAGTAGAATAAAAGAAATTAAAAAAAATAATATATATATATATATTTAATAACGAAAAGAAGCATGGACGCGCTGGTGCAGCAGCTCGTACAGGCGAGCCTGGAACAACAGACCCGGCACGAAGAGGCCCTGCAAGAACAGAGGAAACAGACGGGGATGATCCACGCGGAGCTCCAGCGGATGGCCTCTCACCGGCGGGACGAAGGGGCCGCAGGGACGCGGCCTAACCCCGGGCGCTTCATCCCCAAGCTGACGGAGCAGGAGGATATAGAAGCCTATCTCCTAGCGTTTGAGCGCACCGCCGGCCGGGAGGGCTGGCCAGAGGACGACTGGGGGGGACTGCTGGCCCCCTTCCTGTCGGGTAATGCGCAAAAGGCCTACCAGGACCTGCCACCGGAGCAAGCCGAGAACTACACTCGGCTAAAGCAGGAGATTTTGTCCCGTTACGGCCATAGTCTGCAGTCCCGTGCGCAGCGGTTCCATGACTGGGTGTATGACGCACAGGCCTCCCCGCGCTCCCAGATGCACGACCTAGTCCGCATAAGCCGAGCCTGGCTAATGACCGACCCCGGAGGGCCCACGGTCTTGGAACGGATTGTTATGGACCGCTTTGTCAGAGCCCTCCCTTATGACACGAAGAAGCAGGCGAGTCAAGCGGACCCCCGCTCCGTGGAGCAGCTAGTGAATATTGTGGAGGCCCACCAGGTAACTCGGGACTTACTCAAACGGGGGCGAGGGGAAAAGCCAGAGCGGCCGAGAACAAGGAGGGGTCCCGACGAGCCCAGCCCAAGGGGCCGGGTAGGGAACGCAGGTGATCCCGAACTACCCCGAAGAAGACCGCTGTTTGACCAGGACCAAAGACGCTGCTATGACTGCGGCGAGCCCGGGCACCTCTCGTGGAACTGCCCAGGCCGGGATGTGTCCATGCCATCGGCGGCAGCTTCAGACCCCCGCGGAAAGACGTGCAATTATGGCGCAGCCTGTTGGGCCCATAAGGAAACATCAGCGACACTTTTACCCGTGCGCGTCAACGACGAAGATGCCGTAGCGCTCCTGGACTCGGGTAGTGTCATAACGCTGGTTCAGCCCCATTTGGCACACTGCGACGAAGGGGCTCCGCAAGTGTCAGTGTCCTGTGTGCACGGGGACACAAAGTTGTATCCTACAGCGCAGATCACCCTGACAACCACCAAGGGAGTCTGCTCGATGACAGCCGGCGTGATACCCAACCTGCCGGTAGCGCTGCTGATTGGTCGAGACTGCCCCCTGTATCGCCAGCTGTGCTCAGCCGTCATCTCCCCGCGCACCCCACCCTCTACGGGTAAACCGAGGAAGAGGAAAGGGTTACGTCAGCCGAAGGTGTGTGCTCTGAACGTAACGGGGAGTGAGACTGAGACGGCATCAGATGTGGGTGACGACGCGCCGGCGCCCCAAGCGGGCCCCGAGACGGATAGCAGTGACGAGGACCCATTTGCGGAGTTCCCCCAGGCGGACGAGGTGGGGAGGGACCTGGCGGGTCAGTTCGGAACGGCCCAGCTGGAAGACCCAAACCTAACGCAGGCCCGGGCGAATATCAAAACCATAGATGGAAATCCAGTGGAGGGGGTGAGTAACCTGTCATATCCTCACTTTGCAATAAAAAGACAATTGCTGTACCAAGTCGTAAAAAAGAATGATGAGGTTAGAGATCTATTGCTGGTGCCGAAATTCTTTATTCCCACTGTACTCCAGCTAGCGCATTCACATATCCTCGGAGCGCACCTGGGCGTGGACAAAACCATGGAGCGCATAAAGGCGCGTTTCCATTGGCCGGGCATGAAGAGAGCGGTAGAGGACTACTGCAGGAGCTGCCCAGAGTGTCAACGCGCAGCACCAAAGGTACAATATAAAAATCCTCTGATCCCGCTGCCCATCATTGAGACCCCATTCTCAAGAATTGCCCTCGACGTGGTGGGCCCTCTAGTCAAATCGTCCCGAGGCCACCAGTATATACTGGTAATCATAGATTATGCAACACGTTACCCCGAAGCCATCCCGTTACGCACGGTGACGGCCAAAATTGTGGCACGGGAGCTCTTTCATTTGTTTAGTCGGGTGGGAATTGCCGACTCTATTCTCACTGATCAGGGCTTGTGCTTTATGTCGCGGGTCATGAAAGAAATGTGCAAACGAATGAAAGTGGAACAGCTGCGAACCTCCATATACCATCCACAGACGGATGGGCTGTGCGAACGCTTCAACAAAACTCTGAAAAGCATGCTAAGAAAGGTGATGGAGAAGGATGGGAAGAATTGGGATCAGTTGTTGCCCTTTCTGATGTTCTCTGTGCGTGAGGTCCCACAGGCTTCCACTGGCTTCTCGCCATTTGAGCTGCTCTACGCCCGCAAGCCGCGGGGTCTCCTGGACATCGCAAAGGAGATTTGGGAGGAACAGCCGTCGCCCCACCGGTCTCTCATAGAGCATGTGCAGGTAATAAGAGACAGGATGAAGGCGCTCTGGCCAGTGGTGAGAGAACATATGCAACAGGCCCAAGACACACAGAAGCGCATTTACGACCGGGGCGCACAGCCACGGGAGTTTAATGTGGGGGACCGGGTCCTAGTACTGGTTCCGACAGCAGAGTGCAAATTCCTAGCCAAATGGCAGGGACCCTACGACATAATCGAGAAAGTGGGTCCCGTCAACTACAAGGTCCACCAGCCCGACCGTAGGAAGCATCGACAGTTATACCATGTTAACCTGTTGAAGAAATGGCATGCCCGGGATGTGTTGCTCTCGCCCCCCCCTCTCCCCCCTTTTGCGCAGCAGGTGGCAGAGGCGGCCGATGTTCCCATCGGAGAACAGTTGTCCCCGACCCAACGGCAGGAGCTTCGGGAGCTGGTCCAATAGAACCGGGACGTGTTTTCGGCCACGCCGGGCCGCACCACATTGGCCCAGCACCACATCATTACCAGCCCGGGAGACAAGGTAAAGCTGAAGCCCTATCGTATCCCAGAGGCAAAAAGAGAGGCCGTAAGAAGAGAAGTGCGGGTCATGCTGGAGATGGGAGTGATTGAGGAGTCTCATAGCGGGTGGTCCAGTCCTATTGTTTTAGTGCCGAAACCCGACTCAACAACCAGGTTCTGTAATGATTTCAGGAAGCTTAATGACATTTCAAAGTTTGACGCCTATCCCATGCCTAGAGTGGATGAGCTCATTGATAGACTGGGCCTGGCCAGGTTTATCACAACACTAGATCTAACGAAGGGTTATTGGCAAGTCCCTCTGGCCCCCGCCTCGAGGGAGAAGAGGGCTTTCTCCACCCCAGACGGGCTGTTTCATTATAAAGTTCTCCCGTTTGGCCTGCATGGGGCGCCATCTACCTTTCAGAGGCTGATGGACAGAGTACTACGGCCCCATCGGGATTATGCAGCCGCATATCTCGATGACATTATCATTCACTCATCAGATTGGGACACCCACCTCCAAAAGGTGAGAGCGGTGTTGGGTGCCCTCCGGGAGGCGGGTCTCACCGCCAACCCAAAGAAATGCAGGCTGGGACTAGAAGAGGCAGAGTACCTGGGGTTCACAATAGGCCGGGGCAATGTAAAACCGCAGCAGAGGAAAATTGATGCGATAAGGGAGTGGCCTCGCCCTTTAACCAAGAAGCAGGTCAGGACATTTAATGGGCTAGCGAGCTATTATAGGAGGTTTATCCCTAACTTCGCTGCTCGCGCTGCTCCCCTCACAGATCTGACCCAGGCGCGGCGGCCGTTCACGGTGAAGTGGACACCGGAGGCGGAGGCGGCGTTCGAGGACCTCAAGACTGCCCTCTGTTCGGGACCGGTGCTGGTCTCCCCAAACTTCGACAAGGAGATGACGGTACAGACAGATGCATCAGAGGTGGGACTGGGAGCGGTCCTCTCCCAGCAACTGGAGGGTGAGGAACATCCAATCTTATATGTGAGCAGGAAGCTGCTGCCACACGAGCGCAACTATTCTGCGGTGGAGCGCGAAGGTCTGGCAATTAAGTGGGCACTGGAGACGCTCCGTTATTATCTGCTGGGGAGGCGCTTCACGCTGGTGACAGATCACGCCCCCCTCGTCTGGATGGCCAAGACAAAGGGGACCAATGCCAGGGTGACTCGATGGTTTCTGGAGTTGCAATCGTTTAACTTTTCTGTCATTCACAGGTCAGGGGTGGCGCATGGCAACGCAGACGCCCTCTCCAGGAAGGATGCCTGTTGGGCGTCGGACGCTTTTCCCCGACGGTCGGAGCTGGAGGGGGGGTACTGTGGCAACCCCAAGCCACCCCTGGGCTTGGTGATTGATGGGCGCTATGTGGCGACCCAATGGCTGGACGCTGCCCATGTTTGGGCGTCCGCTTCCGGATGCACCTGTCACTAGAGACCCATCAGAGTGATTAGGTGATTAGCGAATCACGGCGCGGTGCGCCTGTTGGGGAGGGGGGACTTAATGGAGCCGAGGAGCCTCCTCTCAGTTCCCCCGTAGCAGCGCAAGGCAAAAGGCCACAGAGCGGAGACGCCGCCCGGCCGACAGATTACCGCCAGCAACCAATTATTATTTGAATAGAAAATAAAGAGCATGATTTTGGGAACTGCAACCTGTCTGTGTGTTGTTTATTCTGCCACCCCTACACCTGGAATTGCCACACACGTCTGTGGGGGAGCTCACAAATAGACTGTCTTAGTCTCAGTGAAGTTTCAACGGAGGTCATCTATTCTAACCAACAAATTCAACAGAAATCAAAAGGGTGGAGGAGAAGATGACGGAACAGAACAGAAACGTGACCGAGTTACAGACTAGGACTGCTCACGCGGAGGAATGGAACACGGAGATACACGAGGTATTAACATGTGTGATTCAGAAACAAGAACAGATGGAGACAAAGATGTCGGACATGGAGGGGAGGTCTCGGAGAAATAACATCAGAATATGGGGACTGAAAGAAGGAGTCGAAGGGGAATCGGTGACCCTATATGTGGAAAAACGTATCAAAGAACAAATGAAGGAAACGGGACTGGAAAAAATGGAGATACAGAGGGCCCACAGGGCGTTGGCTCCGAGACCACAACCGGACAGACCTCCGAGGGCGGTGATTATTAACTTTCTGAGATTCGAGGTTAAGGAATTGGTACTCAGAACCGCGTGGACCAAGAAGATTGAAATCGAAGGGAAAAGACTATCATTTGATCGATAACACGCAGGTCCTACGCGGGACTGAAGAAAACCCTGAAAGAAAACGGAATGAGATTCCAGTCACCCATGACCTCGCTAAGGATTCACTGGGAGGAAGGGACGGTGACGTACGCGACGGCACGAGAAGCGGAGCGAGAGATGAGACGGCGAGGGATGAGGATGTCGGAGGACGGAGAAGGAAGGAGGCGGGAGGAACAGACGCGGAGCCTGCACCAGAGATTGGAGGGAGCACGCAGGTGGATCAGAGTGGGAGACCGAGACAGGAGGGAGGAGAGAGGAGGAGGCGGAGGTGAAACGTGACGGAGCGAGGACTGAGACGGATGAGGAGGCCAGACGGAGAGGAGGCGGGAGGAGGCGAACGGATGAGTACACACACAAGAGATTGAAAAAACTATTCAAATAGAGACAAAGTATAGAAACTGAAATAACATATACATAAGCACACATTCCCAGGTAGAGGCAGGATATAGAAATGAACGTAACGTATACATGGACACATAATACACAAGCTGATGGAGGAAATAAATGGAAATATAACTAGGTTTGATAGGCGAGACACAGAACATACTGAAACAGATATATAGACACATGCTGTGAGTAACACAGTTGGGAGGGATTAAGGGGATAAATGGACATCACATAGAAAATAGAGGAGAGGAAAAGAAAATAATAAGGGGTACACGGGAGGCACCGCACACGGATATGGGAGGAAGGAGGGACAATGAAACATATGAATCACATTGAGAGGGACCAAGAAAAGAGGGTCTTTGATCAAAAGGAAGGACAGAGCGCTTTTTGACCAGGAGCTCGAAAGCAAAAAAAAAACAGTAAGAAAGCTGGACAAATATGACGAGCGATTGGGGGCAAGGGTTTCAAACCCCCAAGCCGTCAGGAGGGGGCCCCTCGTTAGGAGGGCAATTACCCCTCACCCACCAGCAGGGGACAGGGGGGGACACAGGGACCCCCCGAACGCCTTGGGAGCACTTTATGTAAAGTTTATGTTTTTTATTTATGTTAATCACTATATGTATTCGGTGAAGAGAGCGGAGGCTCCAACCGGAGGGGGGAATGAGTGTGACATGGGGGGGACTGACAGGCGAAAGAAGAAGAAAGATGACAAGGGTTAAAGGTATAAAAATGATGTCGTTAAACGTTAATGGAATGAATAATGCGATAAAAAGGGGCAAAGTGATGTTGAAATGTAAAAAAAGTGAGATGGAAGTGATTTTTCTGCAGGAGACACATTTGGTAGCACAGGGTCATGAGAAACTGAAGAGATTTGGATATGAAAATGCATACTATAGTTCCTTTGAACAAAACCCGAGGAGAGGAGTAATCACGTTAATCAAAAACACAGTCAAATTTGAATTGATCAAGGAAGTAAGAGACAAGGAGGGAAGGTTTGTTCTGGTGAAGGGGAAAATGGAGGGCCAAATGGTTACGTTAGTAAATGTTTATGCACCCCCAGAGAGTGAGAGGGATTTATATGAGACCATTTTTGACATGATAGTGTTGGAACTAGAAGGGATATTGATATGTACGGGAGATTTTAACGTAGTACTGAATCACGACCTAGACACCACGAGTACTAGAAAAGGACGGGCGCCCATCAGTAGATATATGAATATTCAGATGACGGAAATGGGAATTACAGACGTTTGGAGGGAGATGCACGCCATGGACAGGGAATACACACATTACTCACACCCACACGTGACATATGCGAGAATAGACTACTTTTTGATGACGACGGGGGACAGTTACAGGGCACGGGAGAGCAGTATAGGAGTAGCGGACATATCGGATCACAGTGCCATATATCTGACAGTAGATCTAGAAGGGAGACGGAGGAACACGATTTGGAGACTAAATGTAGGAATATTAAATAACAAAGGGGTGGTGAGTCAGATCAAGGAGGAGATAGCCAGATATAAGGAAGAAAATGACAACGGGGCGGTAGACCCGAACATTCTATGGGACACACTGAAGGTAGTGATAAGGGGGAAATTGATGGAAAAAACAGCAATGCTGAAGAAGGCCAGAACGGAGACATATCACAATCTGATAGGGAAGCTGAAGAAGCTAGAGGGGAGACACCAGATATCAAAAGAACAGGAAACGCTCGGAGAAATCAAAGAAGTAAAGGCCAGGATAAATAGGGAATTATTGACGGAAATAGAAAAGAAAGCGAGGTTCATGAAACAAACGTACTATGAAGGGGGACCAAAAGCGACCAGACTGTTGGCTAGGAGAATTAGAACGCAACAGAAGTTGAACACGATACACACAATAAGGGATACAAAGACTAATGAAATATTGAGGGACCCAGCTGAAATAGAGAGGACATTTAGAGAATACTATGAGAAATTATACACACAGCCAAAAGCAGCGGGAGAAGAGGAAATATAAACATATCTGGAGAAGCTAGAGTTACCATCGATAGGGAAAGAACAGAATGAAGAATTAAATAAAATAATTACGGAACAAGAACTGGAAGATGCAATTAGTAGAGCTAAAAACAACAAGTCTCCGGGGAGCGACGGATTCCCATCGGAATTCTACAAGACATTTAGAACTGAATTAGCACCCATGTTAGGGGCGGCGTTCAGACACACGATGGAAGAGGGAAAAATGCCCCCCTCGTGGAAGGAAGCCATAATCACCACGATACCGAAGGAAGGGAAGGATAGGGAATTATGTAGTAGTTTCAGACCTGTGTCCATACTCAACGTAGATTACAAGATGTATACATCGATAATATCAAAAAGATTTGAGACGTTTATGCCAGACATTATAGATGAAGATCAAACTGGATTTATTAAAGGGAGACAGACACAGGACAACGTGAGAAAGACATTACACATAGTAGAGGAGATACAAAAACAAGGGGGTAGCGCGGTACTGATTAGCCTAGATGCAGAAAAAGCATTCGACAGTGTGAGCTGGACATTTTTATATAAAACATTGATGAGGTTCGGACTGAACGAGAGGGCGATGAAGATGATCAAGGCACTATATCAAGAACCGACAGCGAGGGTTAAGGTGAATGGCAGCTTGACGGATAGAATCAGATTAGAGAGGGCTACCAGACAGGGATGTTGTCTCTCACCGACGCTCTTCGCCGTTTTCATAGAACCACTGGCACAACTGATCAGACAGACCGAGGACATCAAGGGAGTAAGGATAAAGGGAACGGAATATAAACTAGGCCTATTTGCAGACGACGTGATAGTATACATGAGGCAACCAGAAAAGAGCTTCCCGGCACTGATGGATCTACTGAAGGAATATGGCCACTACTCAGGATACAAACTAAACGTGACAAAGACACAGACCTTAGCATGGAACTATTCTCCAACGACGGAAATTAGAGAACAGTACGGGATAAGATGGGACATGGACAAGATTAAATACTTAGGGGTGAACATCACGAGAGGGGTGGAGAAACTGTTTGAGGCGAATTATACACAGATAAATCAGAACATAAAGAGAGACCTAGAGATATGGACAGTAATGCCCTTGGACTTCAATTCAAGAATAGAGGTCATTAAAATGAACATACTATCAAGGTTACTGTACCTATTCCAGTCATTACCCATACAAATACCACAGAATCAATTCAGGGAGTGGGACAGACTGATATCGAGGTTCATATGGGCGGGGAGAAGACCACGGGTCAGATATAAAACACTACAACTACCAAAGGAAGAGGGAGGGATGGCAGTACCCAGCCTACAAGATTATTACTATGCAGCACAACTGAGAGCAGTGACGTGCTGGTGTAACGACAGATATGAGGCAAGATGGAAAGACATTGAAAAAGAAGGGGAGGGATACAAGGTACAAGCTCTGGTGGGGGATAGGGAACTATTTAAAGAAAAAGAGGGACTATTAGATCCAATCACCAAATACACCTTGACCATATGGAACAGAGTAGTAAAAACACACAAATTGGAGAAGCAGTCAGGGGTCCTGAGATGGGTAGCACATGACAAGAGATTCAAACCAGGGAAGTTAGACCACGGATTCAGAAGGTGGGAGAGGGGGGGGGCAACAGCAATATGCAAAATGATAGAGAAGGGAGAAATGCAGACACTACAAAAATTAAAGGAGAAATTTGGACTAGAAAACAGGGACCACTTCAGATATCTACAGGTTAGAGACTACTACAACAAAGAAATAAGGGGGGCCAAAGACGAGGAACAGAATGGAATAATAAAGATGATAGTATGGGCATACGAAGGGGGGCAAGGAAGAGTAATATCAGCAATATACCGGGCTATAATGACCAGCAAGGGACACACGACCGATTACATAAGGGAGAAATGGGAGAGAGAGCTAGAGATAGAAATAACAGGGAAGGAATGGGGGAACATATGCGAGGTACAACACTCAACAACAGGATCGAGAATATGGAAAGAATTTGGATGGAAAAACATAATCAGATTCTTTATAACCCCAGAGCTGAAGGGAAAATATGCACCAACACAAAAAGCATGCTGGAGGATGTGTGGGAAGGAGGGGGCAAATCACACGCACATATTCTGGGGATGTCAGAAGCTGAAGGGGTATTGGGAGGAGATAGGGGAAGCAATGATCAGAATATTAGGATACGGGATACCACAAACAGGACTGGTGCTTTACTTAGGAGACCTGACACACGAGGGAATACAAGGGGGGGACAAATATTTAATAAAGATAATGTTGATAGCGGCCAGAAAAGCAATAACGAGACTGTGGTATAAGGAAGACCCACCGACAATAGCAAAATGGGTAGGAATAGTGGAAGAAATACAGGATATGGAAAGGATAACACACATGCTGAGGTTACAGGAAGAGAAATTTGGGGAAAGATGGGGAAAGTGGGAGGATTATAAAAGGAACGAGAACGACATCACAGAGGAAGAACCAAATGCAACACAAGAGAGCGAAGGGTAAAGGAGGAAAGATGTTCAAGCAGGGTCTATGAACCCATGTCACACACCTGTACTTTAGTTAATATTATCTATTTTGTTTTTGGGATATTACAAGTGCTGAATGCTTTTATACCTTATTATTTATGTCTGTTTAACGGTGTGATATTAAATATTCAGGGATGATGTGGTTTGTGTATGGGTGAAACAAAAGGCAAAGTGAAAGTTAATAAACAAGAGAAAAAAAAAGAAAGGACGAAGGAGAAGGGAAGTAAGAAACTCAAGGAGGGTCTCTGGACCCAGATCACACATACAAACCTTAGTCAGCATTTATTGTCTTTGAGTAGGAATTACCTGTTTATGCCTGTTTAAGGGAGATACACAATCAGCCTTTGTATCAAATACCTAGAAAACAACAGTAGGGGAACCAGACAACTAACCATGTGATACCCATGTAAATATTTATGTGCACTGTTTTTTCTTTTTGTTTTTATTGTGATACTAGTCTCTTCATTTTTTATTATTTATTTTTTGTAAGTGCTGTCTGTCTAAATAAATGTTAATAAAAAATTTAAGTTTAAAAAAAAAAAAAAAAAAATGCATGAAACTGATGAAAGCATAATGTCGTCCGTCTGCAGTCTCCATATTCTACCGCCGGGCGCCAGGTACGCATGGTCTGAGCTGAGCGTACTGTAGATATACGCACAAAGTCAAGCACACGTTCAAATTGATAAGTCCCACACTTTGCTTAGAAATTATCATATGCATGGGTTACGCACATATCTGTGCGTACGCAACATTGATGAATGGATTGGAATGGAACTGATTTTCAGGACTCTTGACTTGGACTTGAGCACTGATGACTCTGGCACTCTGTCTAAGTGCCAATCACATCATTTTCTGCACTCGTAAAATTCACAGACCTGTAATAAATTGTCACAACACAATCAGATTCAGATCTCTGAAAAACTACAGCTCTGGACAAAGTAGATTGGTCCGATGTACTAAACTGCACATTGACAGAAAAAGCTTGGTCATGCTTTAAAACCACCTTCCTTTCAGTTATAGACAAGCTTGCACCCTCAAAGGTGATCAGGGTCAAAGCTAGAACAGAGCCCTAGAGATTCTAAAAGCCATCAGAGTGAGAAATGAGAGCTTCTCTAAATACAGAAAACAAAAAATGAACAGCTCTTTGAGACCTGTAAAAAACTAAGAAATGGAGTAACAACCAATATAACCAAAAAGGCAAAACTGAACTATTTTTACGAGAAAATTGAGGCAAATAAAAAGAATCCTCAAAAACTGTGGAAGTCTTTAAAAACACTGGGTCACAATAACAGACTCAAGACTAAAACCACAAATCTCAACCTGAAAATATATAACACGATCATCTCTGACAAATTGAGCATGGCAAATTGTTTAAACACTTTCTTCACAACTGTTGCTACCACTTTGGTGAACAAACTGCCGATCCACTCTGGCCGATATGGCATACAGCACATCCAGGCCTTTTATAAGGAACTAGGTGTATGTGAAAATTATTTTAAATTGACTGAAGTAACTACTGAAGAGGTTATGAAAAAGCTCAGTATGCTGCAGCCAACAAAAGCCACAGGCCATGACAATATTCCCACCAGATTCCTTAGAGACTCTGCTTCCATCATAGCTCCCATTGTAGCCCATATCACCAACCTCTCCATCAACCAGGGTCACATCCCGCAAGAACTCAAGCTTGCTAGGGTAACTCACCTAACGCCAGCCCACTTTCTGGGATGGCTCAGGGTTGAGGAAAGGGTACACCAGCTTAAAATGCTACTGGTTTTTAAAGTACTGAAACTAAGAAACAGTCCCCAAGTACCTAGTAAATTATTTTAATAAAGTAGGAGATGTCCACAAACGGACCTGGTCCCGCCGAGAGTCAGGACATGCATGGGGAAAGATGCATTTTTGTACTCTGCTACTGTAATGTGGAATGCCCTGCCAACATTCATAAAACTCCTGAACTCCTCTCTCGGATTTAAATCCGCCCTAAAAACATGGCTCAGCAGCAACTCAAATTGGTCTTAATATGGTTTTTATCTCTTTTATCATAACTTGGTTTTTATCTCTTTTTATCACGAGTTGCTTTTATGGGTTTGCAGATTTTTTATTTTCTTTTAACATTAGTTAGACTGTATGAGTTTTCAGGTTAGGTGTTATTGTACTTATTGTTAGGGTGTCCTGTCTCGTGTACATGTCCATTCGTGTTTTTGTGCCTTTTTATGTTCCATGTATGGACCACAATGGAAACATATTGTGTTTTATCCATTTTTGATCAGCGTGATGACACTGTTATTGTCTTTTTCAAATGTTTGTCCTACGATTGTGTCAAAATAATGTATTCAATCAATCAATCAATCAATGACTTGGACTTGGACTCGAGCATTGACTGCATTCGGACTCGGAAGGTGCAGACTTGGACTTGTTCATTTATAAATACAGGTATTTATTTTTTATTTGTTTTGTAATAGGCCCTAATCATTTGCCATACGATATTGATGGCTATATTGCATTTGTTTGGCTATTGTATCACAAAGTAAATAAACTCCCTTTGAAATGGTGACCGCTGTGTCATTTATGTTTAATGAAGACCTTTTTTTATTTGTATGTCAGCTCTTTGACTGCCAGAGTGGAGGTGACTCAACCTTAATGACTTGGACTCGGACTCAAACTGGCAATGGGGACTCGATTTTGACTCAACTCTGGCTCTTCTTTGGTGACTCGGACTCGAACACCGGGGACTCGGACTCGAGATTTAGTGACTCGACTACAACACTGAGAGGGGATTATAAAAACGCGACAATTGGACCCATGTACCCCGGCGGCCCCTGTGGAACCTGCAGCAGAATGGAAGCCCTTAATGCTTCCCAGCTGCCTGGAGGTCAGCTCCCAGGGCCCCTGTGTTTGTGGAGAAAGTGTTCAGGAACTGATTGGACCTGATGGCTCCCGCTGTGCTCTGGGTCGAAACAGGTAGAAACACCTGGAAGTCCTCTGGTCCTGCGCCGTGAGCCCGGTGGTAAAATCCTACGCTTCACAACAAAGACAATTATCTCCCTCTAGGGGAGCATCTTTGTTTTCATCTCCATCGTCTGGATCGCAGGGTTTAAACCGCTTTGCGGGGTTCACCCCAGGGGGCGACAGTGGATCAGGAGGTAGAGCGGTCGTCCGGTAGTCGGAAGGTTCTCGGTAGAGCGGTAGTCGGAAGGTTCCCGGTAGAGCGGTCATCCGGTAGTCAGAAGGTTCCCGGTAGAGCGGTAGTCAGAAGGTTCCCGGTAGAGCGGTCGTCTGGTAGTCGGAAGGTTCCCGGTAGAGCGGTCGTAAAGGTTCCCGGGTTGGAATCCCGCTCCTCCCGGGCAGCGTGTCAAAGTGTCCTTGAGCAAGACACTTAATTAACCCCTAACTGCGCCCGATGAGCAGGTCTTCACCTTGCATGGTTGCCATCGGTGTGTGAATGTGTGAGTGAATGGATGAAGGAAAGATGAAATTACCTACCTGGGTTCCATCCTAGAGGCTAATCTCTCCTGTGACAAAATGGCATCCAATGTAATAAAAAAAGTCAACCAACGAACTCGATTCTTGTACCGGATCTCCTCTCTGGTAAACAAGAACACCCTGAAGACTCTGGCAGGAGCACTCATTCAGGGGTACTACGACTATGCTTGCACCTCATGGTACCAAAGCACCTCAAAGGCGCTAAAAACAAAATTACAAACATCTCAAAACAAACTGGTCAGACTACTGCTTGACCTTACTCCTAGAACCCACCTCACCCCTGCCCACTTTGACAACCTAGGATGGCTTAGAGTAGACGACAGAGTACAACAACTTGCAATGGGCCTGGTCTACAAGATACACTACACGACCAAGGTACCCATGTACATGTCAAAATACTTCCCAAAGGTCAGTGAATACCACGATCACAACACCAGAGGGAGCTCCACAAATCATGTTAAACCCAGATTCGGCTCAAATAAGGGACTAAACACGTTTCGCAATTATGCCACATCAATGTGGAACGCCCTACCCAAAGCTGTAAAGGAATGTGGATCACTACCCACTTTCAAAACCTCTCTCAAGGGACACCTACGGGAGACTGCAATTCAACACTGGCCCCTGTAAATATCCTAACCCAACCCCCTCCAATGTACAGTCATTTACCTAGTATGGTTTTGTCAATAGTTCAATGTACAATTGTGTTTGTTTGTACAGTGTCTCCTCCCCCCCCCCCTCAATGTACAGTGTTACTTGTTTATACAGTGTGCCCCCCGCCCCCCCCCCCCCCCCCCAACCACCTCCAATGTAAATTACCCAGTATGGTTGTCAATATCCCAATGTACCCAACCCCCCCCACCCAACCTCCTCCAATGTACAGTTTCTACGTCAAATGTATATACTCCCTTTTCTTGACTCCTTCTGTATCACAAAAAGTACTGTATTTGCAAATCTGGTATGTCATAAATGTATAGATGTAGCAGTACTGACTATCTGTATGTCATGTATGTCATATATGTCTATATGAATTGAAAATGGGGGACCCTGATGGAAACAAGACAAACGTCTTTCTCAGGTCTGCATCCCCTTAACAATTGTATGTATTGAGCCGTACTGTATTGTACCCATTCTGCAATCTGTTAAATAAAGTTTTCATTCATTCATTCATTCATTCATTCATTCATTCATTCATTCATTCATTCATTCATTCAATGTGAGGAACAAAAATGGCAAAGCATTTGGGATAAAAGCACTATATAAAACACACCGTTTACGCTGACCCTAATTCGTCGATTGCGTCACGCCATTCACGGCGGCTATCAGCGCTTGACTCTTCTGTCACATCACTCCAGGAGAGCGGGACAATGGGATTGAGAGCGTGTCATAATCTCAGACAATAAACACGGCAATTTAAACCTGGGCGGCTGGAAACGTGAGAGTGTGTGAGAGAAGCGGAAGTGGCCGTCTTCACCGTGGCCGTCTCTGTGGCTGTATCTGGTCCCCTAAGCCTTAACACAAAGCCTGGATGAGCATCATCGTTGTGTGTCAGAGCAGCAGACGGGAGAAGCAGGCCCCGGCTTGCATGGCCTCCTGTTTGTACAGCCGCGATACTGTGGCAGCCGTGGAATCTTAGGTTACAGTGAGAACATCCCTGACAATATGGAGGAATAGCGCTGGTAGGGATGGGAATGGACACGTGCACGTGAGCACACACACAGTCGTACTCTCTCTTTCACACATTCTCTCTCTCTCTTGCTCTCTCTTTCTCTCTCTCTCTCCTCTCTCTATCTTGCTCTCTCTTTCTTTCTCTCTCTCTCTCTGCTCTCTCTCCTCTCTCTTTCTCTCTCTCTCCTCTATCTTTCTCTCTCACACACATAAAGATTAATGGTCTGAGTAACCTAATTAGTCACTTTCCATTCAGGCTCATCACACTGAGTGAAACACCTTTCTGTTTAATACATATCCTTCAGCGAATACTTTTTGTACTGTAATTTATGCACATGCTGTTCATCCCCAAAACAGAATAGCAGATCTTATACCCTCTCTATGGAACCGGTGTCTTGTGCAGGTGTGGGCTGGTCTCATTTTGACCTCTGGTCCCCTGATGTCTGTCAAATTTGTAGCTCATTCGAGCAGACCCTGGAAGGGACGTATAGGGACAGGAGAGAGCAAGAGAAACAGAGAGAGAGAGAGAGAGAGAGAGAGAGAGAGAGAGAGAAAAAGAAAGAGAGAGGGAGAGAGAGAGAGAGAATCTTGCTCAAGGTATCTTCAGCCATGTGTGATATTACAGGTGAAGGGAAGATTCTTTTATGGAATTGATAAAAAAGACAGCAACATATATTTGGCCGGGGCTGCCTCACATGTCATAAAAATGCTGTTGTTTTTCTGCAGTGGGTTGGTTGGACAGAGACTGGCTGGTGAATGTCAGTACATTTATATTTATTTATAAGTATAGATTATACTTGAGCAACAGAGGGTAACAGGGTTGCAGAAACAAACACATTCTATACCGACGGCGGAGGAAACCGGGCAAGGTGCCAACCTGCTCATCGAGAGCAATTAGGGGTTAAGTGTCTTGCTCAAGGACACTTCAACACGCTGCCTGGGAGGAGTGGGAATCTAACCAGGAACCGTCCAACTACCAGATGACCGCTCTACCTCCTGAGCCAGTCGCCCCCCAATATCTTAAATGAAGAAAAAAAAAAAACGAACATTCGTACTGTCTTTTACTAGTATGCACTCTGCTACAGTACTAAGGAATCTACTTTGCATATATTACTACCTACTATGCTAATTATGTCTATACTACTACTCACTCAAAACTGTAGGACTCAAGTTTGACAATGTTACTGACCCTTAGCTGCCAGAGCTGTACCCTTCCCTTCCTGCTGACTTGTTGTACACAACTTGTAAGTCGCTTTGGAAAGCATCAGCTAAATGACTAAATGTAAAATGTAAAAGTGGTGTGTGTGTGTGCATACGTGTGCGTGCACATGTATTCCTGCAGGGTATGTGCGTGTGCGTGCACATTAATTCCTGCAGGGTATGTGCGTGTGCGTGCACATGTATTCCTGCAGGGTATGTGCGTGTGCGTGCACATTAATTCCTGCAGGGGTATGTGCGTGTGCGTGCACATTAATTCCTGCAGGGTATGTGTGTGTGCGTGCACATGTGTTCCTGCAGGGTATGTGCGTGTGCGTGCACATGTGTTCCTCCAGGGTATGTGCGTGTGCGTGCACATGTGTTCCTGCAGGGTGTGTGTGTGTGCGTTAGGGCTGACCTCGACTAGTCGACTAATCGATCAAAAGGAGCCGTAGTCGACTGCAAACATCTTAGTAAAAGAAAGAATCAAAAAAGTATATATATATAAATAATTTTTTTTTTTGTATCATTCTTTCCAAAAGCAAAGAGGCCTATGCGTGGCTAACACTAATGGCGCGCATACCAGCGAGGCTAACTCCCTAAGAAAACGGGCTCAGAGGCACTGAAAGAGGATTTCACCAGTCTAATGAACACTGACTAGACAAATATCAAGATGTATCCATTAGTGGACCAATTGCATGCTTTTGCAGAGGACAAGAAGCCTTCAGTCGACTCCTTCAGACATTAAGCACCCCCCACAGCCCAAATGGAATGATCCAAAATATATATATATATATATAGTCGACTATCGGCAAATTTTGGCCAATCAAAGTCGACTATACAAATCCTTAGTCGGGGACAGGCCTAGTGTGCGTGCACATGTGTTCCTGCAGGGTAGGAGCGCGGGGCACGGCTGCACCTGGGGGTGTCTGTCCTTGCACTTAGTTCCCAGAGCCCCTAACCTAAAGCGTCTCTAGCAGACGTCATGTTCCTGTATGGATGTGTGAGTTCAGGGTAGGAGGGCGTTGGGCTGCAGCGCAGCAGCTGTTGAGGCTCGACTGCTGCATCTGTTCCACAGAAGCGCCTCACTGGTTAAATTGGCTAAAAGACAATGTATCTCACTGTGTCGGTGATCTTTCTGCCAAGCTATTCGGTATAATCCGGCGCGTTTTTGTTCAGAGCGCTTGCAAATTACGTTAGATTCGGTTGAAATGTTCACAATGCGTAGTATTTCTCGTTATTCGACGTTTATGTACAAATAAATCGTTGAAAGGACTTCAGAAGAAGCGTCTGCGATAACAGACGGCACCGCTCGACCTCCTGACCGCCACTGTCGCTTCCCTGTATTATAGTAAGAAAAAACAAGAGGAGAGGAGAACGCTTTTTCGGTTTGCATTCGCTGGGAGGACACTGTGAACCAGATATACGGGTTACGGTATTTTATAAGGGATTATAACCAGTTACCGTAACTACATACTGATTCAGCTACGCAGGCATCGCTCTTGCTATTATCTGTGTTACTGTAGGCGTTGCCGTTTTTCATTAGTGCAGCTGAGTTCTGCAGCTCCCTCAGGCAAAGTGATTCTGGCAGAGTGACGCTGGATCAGGCCAACCACCTGTCAGCCTCTTTCTCCACACGGACTCTTCTGTCAAACACCATTTCACCCCCGCCCCCCCCCCCCCCCCCCCCCTGCTGCCCCGCACACACAACACCTGTGATTGGCTTTGCTATTGCCATTTGCCACTACAGCTGTCATACTTGGATATTGACATCAATAGTAGGGATAAGCCGTTCATAATCTCTTCACTTCTGGAACTTACATTGCAGAAGGTGTTGCACTTGTATTGAGTCCAACCGGTACAAGCTAAAATGTAACGCAGGTTCCTGGTTCGATTCCCACTCCTCCCGGGCAGCAAGTCGAAGTGTCCTTAACCCCTAATTGCTCCAGATGTGCAGGTTGGCACTTGGCACCTAGCCTGGTCACCTCCGCCGTCGGTGTGTGAATTTTGGCTCACCATTGCCGCACGAATCCGCTTCAAGGCCCTGGACCTGGAATACCGTGCGGCAAAGGGAACCGCTCCCGCCTACCTCCGGGCAATGGTCTCTAACTACACACCCTCAAGACCCCTACGCTCTGCATCTTCTGGCCGCCTCAGACCTACGCCTATCCGAGCTCCGGGAGGGTCATCAAGGAGAAGCCGCATATTTTCAGTCCTTGCCCCACAATTGTGGAACGAACTTCTCACCAGTTAGGACAGCCGAAACCCGTCCAATATTTCGCCGTCAACTACAGACACACTATTATCTGAATAAGACACACTATTATCTGAATTAAAAAAATAAAAATAAAAATAAAGTCTAACCCTAACTAACCTTACTGTCATGCACTTGTCCTAATATACTAACCTACACTGTAGCACTCAACACTTTGATGAACATTGTTACTCAGCTGATATAGTTGTGCCCTTCCTGATGACTTGTCGTACAAAACTTGTAAGTCGCTTTGGATAAAAGCATCAGCTAAATGACAAAATGTAAATGTTAATGTAATGTGTGAGTGAATGGGTAAAAATTTGAGGAACAAAATTGTAAAGCGCTTTGGATAAAAATAACTATATATAAATCCACCATTTAGTGTAGTCTTGAAGTGTAACGTTTTGGATATTGATGATCGATAGTTGGAATACTGTTCATAATCTCTTTACTTCTGGTACTTAAATAGAAGGTGTTAGATCCACTTGTATTGAGCCCAACTGATGCAAGCTAAAATGGAACGCAAATGCAGTTTTGCAATTGGATACAAGTCAAATTCATCTCCCGAGGCTTCTGTTGCCAGAAAGCTGTGATATTTAGTGCAACGAGGTGACAGTAGTTGCAGCACATTTACGCAATCAGAAGACCAGA
>NC_140182.1:66644530-66667030 GCF_963971535.1 Notolepis coatsorum
TGCCACGGAGACCTTTGTAGACGGACCAAAGGTCAGGCCTTTTCTTCCACTCAGTCTTCCACAAATCCTTTCAGACTCCTGTGTGGCTTTTCACCGGGCCATATGGTACGGTTCCCCCGCAGAAGACCTCCAGATGCTTATTGGATAAATACATTTCATGAATACTTATTAAAATGGGCATTTTTCAACCTCATTTCTCCGAGCCTGCGAGACACAACCGCTGCTCTGTTAAGATTGAGCTTTTGAACAGGTTTCTCTGTTTTCTCCTTTAGGGCTGTGGAAACAACTTTCAAAAGTTGAATACTATTTGATTTGATACAAAATATTATACATTTTGAATTATATGAAAACAGCTGTGGGATTTTGATTTG
Organism: Notolepis coatsorum; assembly: GCF_963971535.1. Classification (NCBI taxonomy): domain Eukaryota; kingdom Metazoa; phylum Chordata; class Actinopteri; order Aulopiformes; family Paralepididae; genus Notolepis; species Notolepis coatsorum. Next base: position 66,644,902 of record NC_140182.1, read on the forward strand.
TGCATATTCTCAAGAAAGAAGAATTAATGTGAGCGATCTGTAGTGCTGAATTTCCCCCTCGGGGATCAATAAAGTACTTCTATTCTATTCTATTCGCTTTCTCCTCGTAGCTGGCTCTCTCGTTCGCTGTCACAAAGGTCACGGTAGCCTGACACACTAGACCGGAACTGTCATCATGTTATCTTCAACCTCTCCTTGTCTGTCCTAGCGGGCCACTGAGCAATTTTCCGTCTATTAAACAACTAAAATACGTCTATATGGTACATAGCCGTCTAGGCTAAAATCGGGCAACATTTTGTTTAAAAGTTAATGTTTAGTAGACATCTAGATAACACCTAGCCATTGTTTCAATGTAATTTCAACAACTAGGTTCATAATTTTTGACGGAGGTATATATTATTTAATTTGTATACTGTTACTTACAACCAATAAAGGTCAATGTTTTAAAGGTCCTGTGTCTTATAAATGGCCTTTTCCAGTGTTTAGCATTGTTTCCTAGCAATGGGGGTTTGTATCAATGGGGTCTGTGTCTCTAATTCTCATTTTTGACTCATCAGTCAAGTCTCGAGTTCACAAGATCCTCCCTCACTCAACTAAGCCATTCTGATTTGACTGTTTTGCTGACGTGAGTAAGGCACTGGTTGTAGTCACCGGCCACAATCAACAATTCGCTCAACAACAGAGCGAGTGGAATTACTTCCTCAAACGGGTTGACGTGCACGGGTGCCGACAGAGACAGCAGAGAACGAGCCAGCGAGAGAGAGGGAGAGAGAGAGATAGAGAGAGGGATAGAGAGGGGGAGAGAGAGAGATAGAGAGGGAGAGAGAGAGAGGGACACAAGCATTTACACACAACGCATATCACTGTCAAAATATCGTTGCGCACGCTCCCACGCGCACGCCCGTATTCCGATCCGTGCAATAATATTCACAGGGGTATATATTGTCATTTGAAACAAGTTACCAATGCATTGTCCCGTGGGATTATGCCCCCCCCCCGCGGTGAAATGTATTAGTATCCCCCTCAATCTCTATATATCTCTCTCTGTCTGCTAGTGCAGACTGTGGGTGACTGTCACTCAAAGCGCTTATGGGTGGAGCCCAGCCCAAAACAGCTTGAAATCTTGAAGTGGAAAAATGCTGCTTTAGAGTATACTTGATTAGAAATACAAAACAATGAATTTTTTGAAAAAACTTTACAGATGTGTTCCATATACTCATAGGAATTGTGTAAAGTTGCCCAAATAGTGAAAGGAATAGCAAGACATGTCCCCTTTAACTTAATCTTTGAGAAAACATGTTTTATATCGGAATATGTACTTGTTTCCATGGCAAATACTACAGTACCCATATGCCTCTGCAATCTTCGACCAATCACAAGAGCACAACTACTCTGACATGGCATCCCTTGACATGGTTGGTTATCACGGCATTCACCGCCATCTTTGTTTTAATTTTACTCAAACAAGTCTGGTAATCATGAGTATATAATTCCAATAGTATATCATGTCTGTTGTTTTGACTATTTTGGTTTCCTAACATCGTCCTCTCAGTTCCACAGCGTTCGCTCGAGACTGGTCTTCAAATGCAATTAACCCTTCGCTGGAAAGATGTAGTTTTGCATTAGGTACACTACACAGTCTTGTACACATTACTTTGTTCTCATTTTTCTCAAATATAAAAACGCAGGTCTCATTTAATTACGCTCAAATCTACTCCTGTCAAACGTCAGACCAATTGAATAAGTGGAACCATATAAACCTTGAGGAACTCCTTTTTTTTGACCAAATCTTTTATTTTCACATTTTCAAACAAGAAACAACACAGCACAATAATGACAATATTACATAACAGACATCCAAGAACACAACTAACACAACAATGGCTAGACAATAAATTAGACCTATTATATATCGGATACACAACCAGTCAATACAAGTTGTCACAAAGAAAAAGGATAACAAAATAAAATCTTTACTATAAAAAGTGCTTACCGAGCCCCCTCCACCTCCAGGTCCAGCAACCCCAAGCCACAGTCCCGGAGGACCCACAGCCCGGCCCCCCCCGCGAGCCAAAGCACCACGCGTCTTTAGCGCCTCGACCCGCAGAGACCCCGAACCGCGGCCCACCCCAGCCAGAGCCCACGATCACCAGACCCAGATCAGAAGGGGGTCAGAAAATATACATAGGACCAATATTGAATGAAAAATAATAAACAAAACAAAAATAAAATACAAAAACACCATAACCATCAACATACATGAATATTCGCCCCCCCCCCCCCCCCCCCCCCCCCCCTCGTTCAGTACTCAATTTCCAGTCATATGTGTTCTTTCAGTTTTTCCACCACGGCCCACCAGACCGCAATATTGGCCTAATTTTTTATCAAATTTTTTACTTAACATGAAAACAAGACAACACAATACAATAACCATAATAACAATACACAGAACTTCACAGGGAGATAACAGAACAATAATAATAAAAGAAATAACTATTTATAAAAACAGAGTACAACATTTTAATTTAAAGGGTTATTATCTTACAATTGGCCTTTCCCAGTATTCAGTACCGTTTCCCGGCCGTGTGGCTCTATATCAATAAGACTTATGTCTCTAATTCTCATATTGGCGCACTCTTCCCCTCACATCCCTCACCCTCACCAACTGAGTCATCTCAAAACGTGCATATCAGTGATGTCAGAGATTCCCAGCTGCATGACTCCCCAGCTCTATAAGCCCAAGTACCGTCAGCATCGCTGACATAAAGAACACCTGGAGACCACATCTTTAGGCGTCTTTGCTATATTTCAATCTACTGTAAAGAAAAGGAGCAACATTGTTGAGACGACTCTAGGGGAACTAAAGGGTCTAATACAGAGAATACAATAATAGGCACTGGGCAGCCGAAGCTTTATTGTGACTTAGCAACAGAGCAAAACCCTCCATTGCGCACACATGGATGTGACAGTGTTAGGACTTCTGATAAACAGGCCTGAGTTATCCCCGGATAACCCGCTACTCAATCCACGAGAAGACCGTAAAGAATTAAAGTACTGAAGAGCCGCGACTGATGGGACGGAGAGGCTCCTAATGATCCCAGTGAATACAGTGCTAGGCAACTGCCTTCCCCTCAAAACACAGAAACAAACCCTGGAGGCCGTCGCAGCCAGAAGGGTCCTCTAATTGGGCCCAGTGACAAGCTTGGGTAATACTGAGCATTGTGTGCAGGGAACAGAGAGGAGTGAGAAGTGAATCCTTCCCAGGTACTTTTATATACCTACATATACACCTGCATATAACTCTGTATGATAGCATGTACAATAATGCTGTATAACCGTATATATATATGTATTTATTCTTACCATAATTCTATCTATCTATCCACATCTGTATGTACATACATTTACATTTACATTTACATTTAGTCATTTGGCTGACACTTTTATCCAAAGCGACTTACAAGTTCTGTACGACAGGTCATCAGGAAGGGTACAACTCTATCAGCTGAGTAACAATGTTCATCAAAGTGTTGCATGTTACAGTGTAGGTTAGTTTATTAGGACAAGTGCATGACAGTAAGGTTAGTTGGGGTTAGATTTTTTATTTATTTTTTATTATTTCAGATAATGGTTGAAGAAGTGCGTCTTTAGTTGACGGCGAAAGATTGGACGGGATTCGGCTGTCCTATCTGGGGTGGGTAGTTCATTCCACCATTGTGGGGCAAGGACTGAGAATAGGCGGCTTCTCTTTGATGACCCTCCCGGAGCTTGGATAGGAGTAGGTCTGAGGCGGCCAGAAGATGCAGAGCGTAGGGGTCTTGAGGGTGTGTAGTTAGAGACCATTGACCGGAGGTAGGCGGGAGCGGTTCCCTTTGCATATAATCCTTTGTAGGCCTATATATCTGTAGATACTACATATATTTGGACATATCCGTTACCTACTCTTACTAGTTACTCTGCTGGCCAGTATGACTTACTACCATAGTGTCTTTATATGTATCACTGTACATATTAATACTCTGTACATACATCTGATTAGCACTATACTCATTACTCAGTAATACTAATTTATATTATATAATATTTTATACCCAGTTTAATCACCTGTACATTGTATATTACTATTGCACTTTACTGTTACATTTGCACTCTGGTTGGATGCCAAACTTATTTTCATTGTACTGTACTTGCTGTATAATGAGTCTAAATTTTGATCTAATCTAATCTACTGAGTAGGAACATAGGGCAGGCCTCCTTTTGGAGTCGTGTCAATTTGGAGAGACACATTGGTTTGCAGCATTCATCGCGTTCATCCTTGTGAAGGCATCACCACCACTGCATGCTGTGTTCTTCAGTCATTACAAGTTGAGCCCAACACACACAATTTCCTTTTTCTATTTTTTGGGGGTGGAATTTCAGTGGTTATCTTACACACACACACACACGCACACACGCACGCACGCACGCACGCACGCAAATTCCACTCCCAAAAAATAGAAAATTGTGTGTGTTGGGCTCAACTTGTAATGACTGAAGAACACAGCATGCAGTGGTGGTGATGCCGTCACAAGGATGGATGAATGCACGCACACACACACACACACACACACACACACACACACACACACACACACACACACACACACACACACACACACACACACACACACACACACACACACACACACACACACACACACACACACACACACACACACACACACACCTTCACACTACTACCAACAATCCGTTCAGTGTGTGGGCAGAGTTCAAACCCCAGTGAGAGGGAGCAACAGATGGCATGTTGAGATACTTGTCAACAGCAGAGGAGAGAGGAGGGAGAGCCACTATGGGGGCAGGAGAGATGGGACCAGGCCCAGTCTGGTCAGACCTCCCAGTTTTTTTTTGGAGCTGTCAAGTCATTAGCAAATGGTGTTTGTTCCTGTTTTTACTGGGAGCATTGTGACAGGTGTTCAAAGGCGACGTGACAAACAAAAACAAAGCCCTCCCTCAGTGTGAGTTCACGTTTTCTTCTTACATGCCTATGGACATTAATCACTAGATAAGCTAAAAACGTACCTCTTCACCGTAGCCTTTTAAAATGTGATAAACCCCACATTGGGTGTTTATGTTAATGTTAACATATATATAATATATATAATATATTTCTTTCTGAAAAGCGGGACCAGCGGTGCTTCGCAAACTGGGCGTGACCGCCAAGCTCTGTCTACAATAACAGGCCATGTGACAGTGATGGATGTGTTCTTCAGGTGTGCCTGGATTGACAGTATAAACTGTTGTATTTGTCCGCCTCCCTGTCAAATACAGAGACAGTTCTTGTGTGCATTGCTTTTGGGGTAGTTGGGGCGACAGTGGCTCGGGAGGTAGAGCAGTTGTCTGGCAATCCGGAGGTTCCCGGTTTGATTCCAGCTCCTCCCGGGCAGCGTGTCGATGTGTCCTTGAGCAAGACACTTAACCCCTAATTGCTCTCAATGAGCAGGTTGGCACCTTGCATGTCTGTGAATGTGTGAGTGAATGGGTAAAATGTGAGTAACAAATTGTAAAGCGCTTTGGATAAAAGCGCTATATAAAACAGCAGCCATATAGTTGTAATCTCTGGTGTCTATATATTTTGTCAGACTTAGAGGTAAAGAAAACCTTTTCCTATGTCGTTTTGTTTGCTAATACCGCAGAACAATTCTGTTTACTTACTTTTAAAATGTAAAAGTATAATACATCATAATGAGGAACTGATGGTTAATAAACTGTTATGGTTTGTAACCGACCTCAAACGCAACGGCACAGACAGGAAGTTCAGAGTTAGGCAAATGCTAGGGCGTATTTATTTACAGAGTCAAAAGAAGGATAAGTACAATAATCAAACAAATAGGGAGACTGCCTTCGGCAGAGTCATCTGCCGCTCTGCAGAATCCTCCTGGTGATAGTGGTGGGGAATTGGCATGTGACGTTGTAGCGGCTCTGCAGATACTCCCAGCAGATAGTGGTGGGGAATTGGCATGTGACGTTGTAGCGGCTCTGCAGATACTCCCAGATTTTGCTCAAGGTGGAAAAACGGAGAGAGAGAGAGAGATATCAGAAACAGTCCAACGAAACACAGAGGCAGTGTGGTTCCCTCCTCCCTAGCTGGGTCCAGAACCAATTGACAGTGACGGTCTTCAGTGTTCCCCACAACACACAATTTAGACTAATCCAGAACCAATTGATAGTGACAGTCTTCAGTGTTTCTTCAATACACACAATCAGAATAATCCAGAACCAAACGATAGTGACAGTCTTCAGTGTTTCTTCAATACACACAATCAGAATAATCCAGAACCAAACGATAGTGACAGTCTTCAGTGTTTCTTCAATACACACAATCAGAATAATCCAGAGGGGTTTGGTTCTACTCACCCAAGCGCAACGCGTAAAGCGGACAAAACGAGGCGCAGCTCCAAACGGGGAACAAGGTTCTCAACAGCGGTTCTCCACAGAAAGGTCCTGGAGAGAAAGTAGACCAGGAACAGCAACGGGGAAAAAAACAGGCAAATGCAGTTTTATTCCAGAACGACCCGACAACGATAGAAGGAAGGTCCCGGTATATAAAACCCTCTGGGGCGCTAATCACAAACTATGACAGCTGCGTGATGAAAGTGGCAATCGTTCAAAAAGCGTGCGGCGGGGAATGCACCAATCAGCACCATACCTCAGGAGAGCGTGTGGCGGGGAACCAACCAAACCTCACATAAACAGTGTTATTATGAAGTTCCTAATAATATCTTATCTACTTAACAATTATTACTGTGCCCCTTAAAGCAAAGTGTTACCCAATAATAATACTAATAATGATACTACTACAGCTAGTAATATTAATAAACTGTATTTGTATAGCACCATTCATACAAGAATTGCAGCCCAAAGTGCTTCACAGCAGTAATGTATACAAAATAAAAGCAATGCATAAAGTGCACATAACATTTGCATAAAATAGACAGAATAAAAGCAGTGCAATAAAATAGCTCTCATTTACAGTACAATAATCACAGTGTGGAGTCTAAGTGGCATTAAAATAATTTATTAAAATAATTTTAAAAATTCAATTTTAACTCATCATCTGGGTTACTCATGAAAAACTGGGCTGTCTGAACATGAATTGCTGTGGAACTTTGGCTCAAAGTCATCTTTAGAGATGGATTTATTTGACTAAACGTTAGCGTGATGTGAGTTGATGTCCTTTAGGGCATAGTAGCTTACTTACCAAAAAGAGAAGAGCAGAAAAAACATGGCACGAAAATCAGGTTCATACTGTATGTATAGCTTCACAACAACAGCAGATGTGTCATACTAGATTTACATAGTTCACGTTCACACTGCAGGCAAAAGTGTCAAATCTAATTTGTGATCTGATTCTTTCATGACAGTGTGAACAGCACTAATCACATGGAATCTGATCATTTCAATTCTGATTTCAATATGTGGTCCTAAATCAGATACAGGTCTGATTTTTTTTATGCAACCTCAGTCTGAACAGTCATGTCAGAATTCATGCGACTTTTACGTCACTCTAGACCAGTGGTCACCAACCCGTCGATCTTGATCGACTGGTTGATCTTTGAGACTGTCCCTGTAGATCTTTCCATGAAAAAAATAAATAAAAATTAGATCTTACCCTGAGAGTCCACATTACAGTTCTACCTTTGTTTTGATGTGAAAAGTGATGCTGCACTTAGCACTGACTGAGAAAGTACACATACAGTTCTACTTTTGTTTTGATGTGAAAATGATGCTGCACTTAGCACTGACTGCACTTAGCACTGACTGCACTTAGCACTGACTGCACTTAGCACTGACTGAGAAAGTACACATTACAGTTCTACTTTTGTTTTGATGTGAAAAGTAATGCTGCACTTAGCACTGACTGAGAAAGTACACATTACAGTTCTACTTTATAAAATGCTAATTGTAAATATGTTTGTCAATGTTAATAATATGAGAAAGTCCACATTACAGTTCTACTTTTGTTCTGATGTGAAAAGTGATGCTGCACTTAGCACTGACTGCACTTAGCACTGACTGAGAAAGTACATAATAGTTCTACTTTGACATTTTAATGTTGGACCAAAGCATTGCATGTAATTAGAATACAGGCAAATAAAAGTAATTTAGTTTAAAGTACAATCTTGGCTGTCTTTTTCTCTCAACGCTTCAATAGGTAGATCTTGCCTTCACCAAAAAAGAAAAAAAGTGATCTTGGGCTTAAAAAGGTTGGTGACCACTGCTCTAGACTGATTCTGCACTGGCAGGAGTCACTCTGTGAATACAAACATGGAAGACACTGGAATCTGATATTGGCCACATTTAATGATGATCTGAGCAATACAAATCAAATCAAATCAAATTTATTTATAGGGCCCGACAACACACGTTAATGTCCCCATGGGCCGTACAGGTCTTCTTTAAACAAGTCAAGAAGAAAACATAACAATAAGTCAAGAACAGAACAAGAACACCATAAGGTCCAAACATTTTTAGATGAATGCAAATAAATGAAAGAATGCAAGCACTCCCAGACATACCCCACGCGAAGGTAAGGAAAAACTCACTAAAACCTAACAATAGGGAAAAAAGCTCCACAGGCAGTGTGGAGGAGAGAAACCTTAGAAGGGCCATTCAAGGGGGGATCTCCCTTCTTAGATGTTGGTGATAGTAGTGTTGCAGACGGACAGTTGGTAAGAATGCACTCATGTGTGTGGTGAAACACAGATGAGTGCATGCAATAGCAACTGTACATTTTGAAAGATTAAAGATAGAGCTAATAGCGATAGCAACTGAACATTTTGAAGGATTAAAGATAGAGTTGATAGCGGATCTATTTGAGGCACAGGGGCGGCGCAAAGAGGGTCACGTCCTCCCCGTCTTAGTCACGGGACATTCAACACTCCGGTCGTTGCTCAGGGACAGCCGGAGACAGGGAGATAGGGGTGGCGCAGAGAGGGTCGCGAACTCCCCGACATCATCGCGGGACATCCGGCACTCCGGTCACCACTACGAGACCTCCGGAGACAGGGGGGCACGCAGAGGGGGTTGCAATCTCCCGGCCTTCGTCACGGGATGTCCAACACTCCGGTCAACACTCCAGGACAGCAAGTCATAGGGAGACAGGGAGACGGGACAGGCGTTAGACAGCTCATGAGATTGTAGTAGGCGGACATAGCAATAGATACAAGTGGTAGGCATATATGTGAATGGAGTAGATATATGAAGTAAGCGTATTATGTGAATAGAATAGAAGTACTTAACCCAGCAATGAAACCACGTTGACTGTTAATCTGTTAACAGTCTGTTAATACTGTTAATCAGTTGACAGGACCACGGACAGACGGCGGTGAATAACTGATCCAAGGCCTCGGAGGTGCATGTAGAGCAGTCACTACAATCTTGGCCAAGACCCCGAGGCATCCATCACCTTAGTCAGCGCCAGGATACGGGCACTCAGAGAGAAGGGGGAAGGGCAATACATCAGAATTGAGCACTAAGGCTTGCAGTGTGAATGTAGCAATAGAGGCTACTGTGTTTTCTTGCTCACACTCCAATAATTTAATTTAATTTAATTCGATTGAAACACAGTGGTGTGTTTTTTGTAGTTTATCAGCAATTTCATATATATAGGCACAATACATACGAATAAACTATATCAACTAAGACAAGTCGACACACAGTGGTCAGAGATACTTTTAGATGCAGCAAAAGAAGGAAGAACCTTCAGCTTCAGAGTCAGTTGGAAGGCATTCCAGGTGTTGGAAGCATTAAAGGAAAAAGCAGTTTTTCATAGTTCAGAGAAAACTCTAGGAACCCTAAGAACCAGTCAGTTATTTGAATGTGTAGAATAGGTTCCAAGATTCCATTCCAACAGTGTTGTGATGTAAGAGGGACGTTTACCAATAAGGGCTTTAAAAATAAACAAATACCAATGAAAGAGAAAGAGGGCACTCAGCTGCGAAAATGTATAGGAGGTGATGTCCTGAAAACTCAACGCACGTCATTCACATCATTAACAAAACTGACTTCCTTAGCGAAGCAATCAACTGCTTAAATATCAGGCAGCTCAATTTCAATACTGTGAATAAAATATTTTCTCAATCTGATGTCAAAGCTAGGTAAATTGTTAGCCACGTTGTCTGAATCGTCAAAAAAGGTGAAAAAAGTCACTATGCAGTATGCACCCAAAATATAACAAAAATAATCATGCACCTTGCTACTAAATACTCCTCCTTGCCTATATTACTACCTATGCTAATATGTCTTTACCATGCACTCAAGACTGTAGCACCCAAGTTCAACACTTTCTTCCTGCTTGTAAGTTGCTTTGGATAAACAAATGTAAAATGTAAATGACATTCTAAATTTAAAATGTCAATACATTTCCAAGACCCTAAATAAGGCAAATCTGTCGCTCAATCAAACAGGCCTACTCTACTTTTACTGGTATAAGCAATTCTTTACATCTCACTCCATTCATTCCATAGAGTTCCAGGTCTATAGGGTCAGGTTTTAAACTGTGAATACCAAACAGAGAACTCTTCGGGGTCATCTGGCCCATTTAGGAAATCCCTGAACATGATATTGCATTGGTTTGTGATAGATTATTAGTTGCTGGGTATTTCAAAGTACCTCATATTTGGTACCATTTTGTAGCTAACAACTAGGGCTTTCCAATGATATAAAACAAGTGTATGATTATCATCATAATTTTTTATTATTATGGTTCATATGTAGTTGCACTTGAACTTGTTGAAATTAAACTTTCAAGCACTTTCTTTGCTTATTTTAGATGTATGTGTAATGAATGGAATGTAGATAATCTTGTTGGCAATATAGAACAGCTGAACAGATTAGAAATAGCATATATTGTTCAAAAGTTATGAATTAATTAATGAAACTAGATTAAATATAATTTAATTAAATTTTTTTATATATATATTGTGATGGTAATTATAAAACTTTCATGTGTGTGTTAAACATTTTCTTCAAACTTACCCCATTCTCTTCATAGAGCCTTGTCTTCCTCCATACTCTATGCCACTCTGGAAGCATCTTTAGGCTACTGGGTAGATAAGTAGCGTGGGTCTTCCTGGCCCTTCCTGGCTCTCAGCTGTATGTTGTTAGCCAACGCTAGCATGGGAGCTAGCGTCCAGCAGCAGGCCTTGTCGTCAATTCTAGGTTGATAAAATGAAATATGTTATATGACCCACTAATGAATACGCTAAATACAGCAATGTGGCTATTTGAAAACACTGCATTTGCGAAATAATTAAAATACGTCAATTGTGTTCACGTTAGTCAATCACCGCAGCCTGGGTGAAGATAGTAGTACACAGCGCTACTTTTGAAAACAAGCTTTTTGAGTGGAAAATATGACCAGAATCTCTGGAAAAACATCTCACAAACACTATAGATGGTCATAAACGTTAACGAATGCTATAATAAGTCCAACAAATTAGTATAAACAGTACTTACACTGTCGTTTCGAAATGCACAGACACGCGCCGATTCCCCGGAGAAATGTATTCTTTGACTGAACGCTCTGGGAAAATTTACCAAAAAACTCGGCCCGGAGTCAAGGGGGTCATTTATATAGTTCCTCTACTGCGGACTAATACTTGCTGTGATGGTGGTGATGGGTCTTCCAAATAGGGTGTAAAAAGATTGTGTCCTTCCGCTAAGAAATGGGCAGACAGGGCGGATCAGAATGACTACCGCGCCCTAGATCATGCCGCCGTGATGGGCGACCTGGAATCCAGAACTATTTTATTGCACTGCACTATTGCACTATTTTACTCTGCCTATTCTATCTTACTCTTTTTATTATTAAAACTGTATATATTTTTTAACTGAATCAAACTATAAACAAGGTGGCCTATTGGGATGTTAGTTTCTAATATGAAAAACTGTGATTGTATATGTCGGATACCTGTCTTTTTTCTGTTGTGAAGCACTTTGAGCTGAATTTTTTTATGAAAGGTGCTACAAAAGGCATTTGACACTGTCAATCACTCCATTTTGATTGACAAGCTAAAAGCAATATGTTTTGATAGTTTATCAGTGAGCTGGATGCAATCCTACCTGGAGGGAAGAGAACAGATGGTGGAGGTAAACAGTACACTATCCCCCCCTCCCTGTGAGCTGTGGTGTTCCACAAGCCCTGTTCCTAATTTATGCAAATGGTATGTCATCAGCTTGTGACTGCAACTTGTTCCTGTTCGCGGATGACTCAGCCCTGCTGGTCTCTGACAAGAACAAGTTGCAGGTTGAAAAAGCCCTCAGCTCGGAACTCGGCAGAATCTGCACCTGGCTCGCAGATAACAAATTATCATTACACCTGGGTAAAACAGAGTCCATTCTTTTCGGATCAAATAAACTCAGCAAGGCCGACGGCTTCTCAGTTACAGTGGGTGACAATATTGTCACAAGGAAAGATGAAATTACATACCTGGGGTCCATCCTAGAGGCAAATCTTTCCTGTGACAAAATGGCAGACAATGTAATAAAAAATTTCAACCAACGAACAAGATTATTGTACCGGATCTCCTCCCTGGTAAAGTTCAAGTTCAAGTTTCTTTATTAGTTGTCATACAGAAGTACAGAATACTTTTATATAAAATGCTTCTTTCTGTTTTGCTCCAGAGATTGTGCTAGATAAAAATAGATAAGTATAAAATAAGTATAGTAAGTATAAAATAGAAGTCAAGTACGTAGACAAAAGTGTTCAGTATATACATATATACAATGTACAATGCAGAGTAGAAGTAACTGAGTTACAATACAATATACTATACAGTACAAAGCAGAAATGGGATGAGGTACAATTTAGGTACAATTTACAGTAAGGTGTAATGAGGTATGGGTTGTAGTGCAAATTCTTTACCAATACATATAAAGTTTGTTTAGGTGTTCTAAAGTGGGTAAAGTGGGTGCTGCAGTGAGTTGTTTGTTTAAAGTGAGTGTGTGCGTGTGGATGTGTGTGCTGTGAGTGCATTTGATGGTTGTTACATAGTGTTATTATCATTTAGCATTCTGATGGCCTGAGGATAGAAGCTTCTTCTGAGTCTCTCTGTGCTTGCCATGAGACTCCGGTATCGCTTGCCTGACCGCAGCAGTTCAAAGAGGCAGTTGTTTGGGTGGCTGGAGTCTTTGATAATTCTCTTAGCCTTACCCATGCACCGCTTGTTGTAAATGTCCTGGAGGCGTCTAGTTTTTTACCAATGCTGCGATTTGATTGGTCACTGACGTTTCTGGTGCAATCTGATTGGCCACTGACATTTCTGGTCATGTGACATGTGCGCCCAATCGCGTGACGCCTGTTCCTGCGCCCATTTCCGCCTCGAACAGCCTGCAAACTACCTAACGCCTAGTTTATCACTGGTTAAGCTTAGGCGACTCTTTCGAAGTTGGTTAAGGTTAGAGTTTGGAATCAGGGCTGGTGTTCTATCGCCCTGCTCTAAGACAAACTCTAACCTTAACCAACTTCGAAAGAGTGCCTAAGCTTAACCGGTGATAGAAACAGGCGTCACATGATTGGGCGCACATGTCACACGACCAGAAACGTCAGTGGCCAATCAGATTGCAGAACGCAAACACGGAACTGGTAAAAAACTAGACGCGTCCTGGAGAGTGGGAAGCCCCCCTCCAATTGTGCGTTCGGCTGAACGGGCCACTCTCTGTAGTCTGCTACGGTCTTGTGCTGTGCTATTCCCAAACCAGGAGGTGATATTGCCAGTCAGGATGCTCTCTATTGTGCATGAGTAGAAGTTCTTAAGGATCTTCTGACTGACTTGGAACTTCCTTAGGCGCCTGAGGAAGTAGAGGCGTTGCCGTGCCTTCTTCACAACACTGTCAATGTGTGTGGTCCATGTCAAGTCCTCGGATATGTGGACTCCGAGGTACTTGAAACTGTTCACTCTCTCAACCGGTGCCCCATCGATGCTGAGGGGGCTGTAGTCCCTGACCCCGACCTCCTGAAGTCCACAATCATCTCTTTTGTTTTGCTGACGTTCAGGGAGAGGCAGTTCTCCTGACACCACTGCGACAGATTCTCTACCTCTTCCAGGTAGGCCCTCTCGTCGTTGGCAGAGATCAGGCCCACCACTACTGTGTCATCAGCAAATTTGATGATTGTGTTGTTGTTCCACTGTGCCACACAGTCGTGTGTGTACAGCGAGTAGAGGAGGGGACTCAGAACACAGCCCTGGGGGGCCCCTATGTTGAGCGTGATGGATGAGGAGGTGCAGTTGCCTGCTCTCACCACCTGGGGTCTACTCGTCAGGAAGTCCAAGACCCACTGGCAGAGGTCATAGTTCAAGCCCAGGTCCCTGAGCTTGGCTATGAGTTTGGAGGGGACTATGGTATTGAATGCTGAGCTGTAGTCGATGACAGCATTCTCACATAGTTCCCCTGCCTCTTGTCCAGGTGTGATGCTGCTGTGTGCAGCACATGGGCTATGGCGTCCTCCGTGGACCTGTTGGGGCGATATGCAAATTGCAGGGGGTCCAGGTTGATGGGGAGGGAGGAACAGATGAAAACCTTCACTAGCTTCTCAAAGCACTTCATGGTTATGGAGGTGAGAGCTACAGGGCGGTAGTCGTTGAGGCAAGCAGGCTTAGATTTTTTGGGTACAGGGATAATGGTGGACTTCTTCAGACAGGTGGGGATGACAGCCTGTTCTAAGGACAGGTTAAATATGTCAGTGAATACCGGGGCCAGTTGGTCGGCACAGACTTTTAGGACGCGGCCGGGGATGCCGTCCGGTCCTGCTGCCTTCCTGATATTCACTTTCTTAAAGGTCCTCTTCACCTCATGTTCTGTTAACCTGAACATTGAGTCTCCATCAGCAGTGCCCCCCCCCCCCCTCCATTGCAGTGGTTTGTAGGCTGGTGTTGTTATTCACAGCCTCAAACCTTGCATCGAAGGTATTGAGATAATTTGCTAAGGAGATGTCAAGAATACCCTGAAGACTCTAGCAGGAGCACTCATTCAAGGGTACTACGATTATGCTTGCACCTCATGGTACCAAAGCACCTCAAAGGCACTAAAAACAAGATTACAAACATCACAAAACAAACTGGTCAGACTACTGCTTGACCTTACTCCTAAAACACACCTCACCCCAGCCCATTTTGACAACCTAGGATGGCTTAGAGTAGACGACAGAGTACAGCAACTTGCAATGGGCCTGGTCTACAAGATACACTACACCACTAAGGTACCCATGTACATGTTGAGGTACTTCCCAAAGGTCAGTGAATACCACGACCACAACACCAGAGGGAGTTCCACAAATCATGTGCAACCCAGATTCGGCGCAAACAAGGGACTAAACACGTTTCACAATATGCAACATCAATGTGGAACGCCCTACCCACAGCCGTAAAAAAATGTGAATCCCTACCCACCTTCAAAACCGCTCTAAAAGAGCACCTACAGGAGGCTGCAATTCGAAACTGGCCCCCGTAAATGTCCGAACACACCTGTATGTTGTGCATGTCATAAATGTCATTATGAATTGAAAATGGGGGACCCTGATGTAAACAAGATGAAAGTCTTTCCCTGGTCTGCATCCCCTTAACAATTGTGTGTATTGAGTTGTACTGTACTGTACCCATTCTGCAATCTGTTAATTAAAGTTTTCAATCAATCAATCAATCAATCTATACAAATACAAAGTTTATTATTATTATTACAGATTCTCCCAGAGCCGGTGAATGGAAGTAGCGAGGGATGCATCTCGGGTCCTCCTCGTCTCTGATAATAGCTCCACGTGGGTGTTACACTGAGACAGCCTGAGGACACGGAGAGTGATGGGGCCGAGGCCACTGATGGTGATGATGATGATGAATAGAATCGAATAGAATAGAATAGAATAGAATAGAATAGAATAGAATAGAAATACTTTATTTATCCCGAGGGAAATTTGGCACAACAGATCGCTCACAGTAGACAGTACACATTTAGGTAGTCAAAAACAAAAAGTCACGAATACGAATAAAAATATGGCTTAGAATAAGATACGGTCCAGCATATACATTTTCTATGTTGTGTATATACATTCTAAAATATAAAACATACAGTAAAAATATACAAAAATATACAGTATGTGTACAGTAAAAAGTGTGGAATTGTACAGTGTCGATTTAAAGAGTAAAGTAAAAGTCCAGGAAGATTAGATAGTACTGTCACCCTGTGCTCAGTGATGCAGTGAGGCACAGTGATGCATTATAGAGTCTGATGGCTGTCGGAATGATGGCTTGCAACAACACACGGACATGATTTCCCAACGAGGAATGTGATAAACGACACACCTAGATCACCCAAAGGTGGTTATTTTCTCTGTTAAAAACCTACTGTGTTCAGAATCCTATACACCCCCTCCTTCCCTTCTGGCCGTGTCTCCCTGAAGTTAAAAATAATAATATCAATCACAGCCCCTGGAATCTATGGTACTAATGTGTGGTGGTAGGTGCAGGATGAACTGGCTGGGTGAGATTACACGGAGGTGTGAAGAGTACATACACCTGATCAAACCGCACATTGGCGGCATGGTATAATGCCTGGTTCATTGAACACATTGTTACACGCTGTACATGCATAGTTCACACCCCTGTCATGCGACATGGATACGGCGGTGACACGCTTTTGGCAAAATGCCGATCCTACCCCCCCCATGAAAAACAGGCAGAGAGTTTTTTTTTCTTTCTTTCTTTTTTCTTTTTTCTTTGTTAACCGCCTGTTCACTCAGTTTACGTCAATCTGGCCAGTTGATGGATGTAACAAAGGCGGGAAAGGCTGGCGGTGTGGAGGCCCAGGCCTCAGGTGTGAACAGGTGTGTGGGTTCACTGCCATGCAGGAATGGGAGCAGGTCCAGGTGCACAGCTGCAGGGAGGGGCTCCGAGACTCATACGCCCAGCCTCCCGGCCTGTGTTGAAACGCAGAGTCCCCGGACACGAGAGGGAGTCAGGCTCTGTGCGTGTGTGTGTGTGTGTGTCTGTGTGTGTCTGTGTGTGTGTGTGTGTGTGTGGTGGGTGTTTAATCCCACGTTGTAATAACTCTCGCGAGACACCCCTTGGAAGTGAGGTCTGGAAAGAGTGAGAGTGAATTCGAAGTGAGAGTGAATTTGAATTATGTTGGTGTTTGGGCTGTGTGGGTTATGTGTGCATGTGTTTGGGGGGGGTTATGTGTGTGTGTGTGGGGGGGGTATGTTTGTGTGCATGTGTGTGTGTGTGTGTGTGGGGGGGGGGGGGGGGGGGTGGGCTGCACGATTTTGGGAAATAATCACATTGCGATTGCGATTACATTTGCGATTATAATAATTATTTTTTTAAGCAGCCCCACAGAGGTTTATTGTAAAATGCGGCTTGCATCTGGCCTACGCGGTGGGTCTTTTCAGGACACCGAGCCTGAAAATGTTTCTTTTTACCTGGGAATCGATACCGGTACCGAACGGTACCTTTTTTTCTGTACTTTACTCTCCCTCTCTGAAGTCTAAACTTCACAACACACAATCTAAAACCCCTTACCTCCCTCTCCCAAACCGATCTTGTATCTCAATGGGACTTCCTGGTTAAATAAATGTGGGGAAAAAAATATTTAAAAAATTGCGATATAAATTTTTTGGGGATTTGATAATAGCATCATTCCAAATCGCGATTTCGATTTAAAATCGATTAATCGTGCAGCCCTGGTTATGTGTGTGTGTGTGGGGGGGGGGGGGGGTATGTGTGTGTGTGTTTGGGATATGTTTGTGTTAGGGATGTCCGATATTATCGGCCTACCGATATTGGCATTAAAATGTGATATCGGAAAATATCGGTATCGGTTAAAAAAAAATATATATATATATATATATATTTTTTTTTCCATTTCTATAACCTTTATTTACCCAGGCAAGCAAGTAAGAACAAATTCTGATTTTATTTATTGTCAAAAGTATGCATAATGTTGTGTTAATTCCACAACAAGAGATATGTAATGTTAATTACCTAAAATTATTCCGTTTTTGGGGGGGGGGGGGGGGGGGGGGGGGGAACCCTGCATATATCGGTATCGGTTGATATCGGTTGATATCGGTATCGGAAATTAAGAGTTGGACAATATCGGTATATCGGTATCGGTAAAAAAGACAATATCGAGCATCTCTAGTTTGTGTGTGTGTGGGGGGGTTATGTGCGTGGGGGGGTATGAGTGTGTGTGTGTGGGGGGTATGTGTGGGGGGGGGTATGTGGGGGGGGGTTATGTGTGTGTGTTTGGGATATGTCTGTGTGTGGGGGGGTATGAGTGTGTGTGGGGGGGTTATGTGTGTGTGGGGGGGGGGGGGGGTATGAGTGTGTGTGGGGGGTATGTGTGTGTGTGAATGTGGGTTATGTGTGTGTGTGGGGGGGTTATGTTTGTATGTGGGGGGTTATGTGTGTGTGTGGGGGTTATGTTTGTGTGTGTGTGTGGGGGGGGGGGGGGGGGTGTGTGTGTGTGTGTGTGTGTGTGTGTGTGTGTGTGTGTGTGTGTGGGTTATGTGTGTGTGTGTGTGTGTGTGTGTGTGTGTGTGTGTGTGTGTGTTTTATTGTGTATGTATGCACTGCATGCACAGCAGGGGCATGAGCAAACAGAGAGAGACAGAGAGCGGGTAGTGGGAGGTAGCATGTCTGGAGGCTGAATGCATGGCAGTCTGGTTTCTTGGACGACTATTGTTCCGATCAATCCGTGATTAAACAACTTCGGTAATTTGCAATCCTGCCACAACACATCCCGGTGAAACGCTGCTGAAAGAACACGCCCGCACCGAAGCTCCCTAAGCCACGGCTAGCATCCATCAAAGGCTGAGGACAGATTAGGTTCAAGACGAGCTCTCCCCCACAGGATACACCATCCACCAAGTCTTGTATATCAAAGGTCAGAGCAGCCAAGTGAAGGGGATCGCTGAGGCGTTGCGCGCCTGTGTGATTTTTTTAAAGCAGGCAGCGGAGAAATGGGTCAGTGACTGGTGTGGAAGAAGGATTGGCTGGTGTCAAGCTTTCCCTGTGCATTGATGGTTGAGCCAGAGTCATACTGTGTGAGGGGTAGATACGTAGACAATGATGCAGTGAAGGAACCCGAGGGATACGGATTTGGGCGCTTCCTGATCGATGTTCTTCTTTCTCTCATGCCACACGGCCCCAGCGGTCCGCTGAGTTGAGTCCTAGACCAGACAGTGTGCCAGACGAGCTGTCTGACCTTCAGTGTCCTTGGAACAGTTGACACTGTGTGTAATGTATTCTGCAGTTCTGATTCCCTTTTTTCCCCCCTCACCCCATGAATTTTAACGGTTTTCTCTTCGTCGAAGCGGTGAGTCTCTCCTTCCTCTGTCTCAGCACAGCTGGATACCGTTCTCCGTTTAATCGGAGCCGTATTATCGCCGCTAACTCCGATCGCCGTGTCTCCTGTGGTGAAACAAAGCTGCGAGAGAAAGATGAGGACAGCTAAAATGGAATGGCAATTTCCTTCCGATTCACTCTTCAGCCGCCAAGCCCTTACGACTCAATCACGACATCTAATGCTGAATGATAACTGTTCAGCGGCTTTCTTCACTGAGATAAATGTATGTATGACTGAATTTAGGCCTCACATTCACCCATTCACTCACACATTTGCACGCAAGGTGCCAACCTGCTCATCGGGAGCAGTTAGGGGTTAAGTGTCTTGCTCGAGGACACTTTGACACGCTGCCTGGGAGAAGCGGAAACTTTTCCGATTCCCAGACGACTGCTATACCTCCTAAGCCTCTCTATCATACGATTCGTGGCAAAAGCTTTCATACAAGAATTATTTCATAACATTATGAATAGGGTACATTTTTAAGTAAGCCCCCCCCCCCCCCCCACACACACACACATTATAAAATGAGGAATCAGGGAATGCCAACGATGTCCATTAGTGGCCTGTTACTAATTACTAGTGGCTCTGGAGTTGATTAGAAGAAATCAGCAGGCAGCAGCAGACACCATTATGCTAATGCTAGCTCATTTGGAATGGCAGGGCCGCAGTGCCCAGGAGGATTTGGACAGCTCTACTATGCAGCCAGGGCCAGGCTGGCTGAGGGGAAGTGGGACAGCATATCATTACAGCACTGGAGGACGAGGATGCCTCGACGCGCTGATGGCAGCATTTTAATCATGTCGGTCAAGGAGTGATGGAAGCCTGCCCGCACAGCTTCTGTTGCAAGAACTAACATGAACAGGCAAAACTTTACAAATGAAATATATATATCATGTTATGGTAAATGTAGAGCAATTGTGATTTATCACATTTCCCTGGATATAGTATGTATGTATGTTCCTCGCCAGGTGGGTAAATGTGAGTGGAAAATGCACCACAGCCGTGCAGGGATCCTTCTAAACGCACGGCCTGGTGAGAACACATTTAGTTTGTGATGAATAATTGAAACAGATTAGGAGATCAACCGCCAAATGTCTGCTGTATTTCAGCAAGTGAACTCTATTTTCGTTTAGGGTTAGACATGACGTCTCCAGTGAGGTTAAGGTTAGTGTTGAGATAAGAGTTAGGTTTATAAACAAATGTGCATAAACTGATAACTGACTGGCTATAAACCATCCTGCATTCACTGGATTAGAGCCTTAACAGATTATTGGCCTCAAAGAAACTCACATTTACTGACCTAATACCCAGGGAAATGTGCACAATGACAGGTACCATTAACATACACATAGATTAGATTCAAATGTATTGTCATTATACAGCACAAGTACTGTATATCCAAAAAGTGCCCCACCCCCCTATTTTCCTACTCAGTAGATTCGATTAAATTCGATTAAATTCAAATGTATTGTCATTATACAGCACAAGTACAGTACAACGAAAATAAGTTTGGCAATCAACCAGAGTGAAAATGTAACAGTAAAGTGTAATAGTAATATACAATGTACAGATGATTATACTGGGTATAAAATATATAAATTAGTACTACTGAGTGTAGTGCTAATCAGATGTATGTACAGAGTTGTAGTATTAATGTACAGTATATATATATACAGGTATAAAGACACTATGGTAGTAAGTCGTACTGGCCAGCAGTGTAACTAGCAAGAGGTAAGGGATATGTACAGATATAGATATAGAATCTACAGATATGTAAAAAGTTCTGTGAGATTTCCGACACTAGACTTGTTTTACAAAATATCAAATATCTTTGGAACCGTTTGTGATAAAGCTTTCACTTTAAATTGTATCTTCTATGCAGCTGAAGGTATGTCACTCACAGCTGCTTGGCTGAGTGCGGAAGTTCGTCTCAGAATTGACTAAAATCTTGAAACTTTTTTTGTCTTCCGAATGCAATTCCAGTAAATCCACTGCATCTATGTATCTCTTGCTGAGCTTTTAGCCTATGGAAATGCTAGACATGGTTATGTAGGCTGAGACGACCAATGGAATATATTTTTTATGTCAACACACACAAAGGTAATGTATGATGGTGACTTCACACTGTCCCAGAAATAAAGTGTAGGTTCCCCTGAATCATAAAAGGTATAACACTTGATATTGACTCAAAGAATAAGCTCAGAATTGGCAGAAATATAACACTATGTCCAGGCGAACATGTAGGCGTTAAGAAGGTTAACTCGCAATAGATCTGATTTGACATCCTTGACTGACATAAAAGTACGTAGTAGGAATATAATTAATATTCACTAAACCACAAGGATTACTTTGAAGTCAATGCTGTTCTATACAAAGCTGTGAAGCTGTGTCACAGTACTTAAATGATCACTAAGGAGGGAGAGAGTGGTGATTGATTACACAAGTCAATATCCTTAGAATCAACATCAAACTCGCCACTTCAGTGTGAGGCAGACTACTTCACAAAAGGAAATCGAATTCTTTGAAACTAACAAGAAAAACAAAAACAAACATCAGACTCTTTCAAAAGAGTATGGCAAGGCCAATGATTTGTGATCTCCGGATGCATTTCTCTGTGAGGACAGGGGCGGGGCTGGGCGCTGCTACACACAAAACCTGGCGGCTTTCTACAGAGGAAGGACGACGGCTAATATTGATGGATATTGGCAGAACGCTATGATCGGATCGGCAT
>NC_140182.1:66669530-66697030 GCF_963971535.1 Notolepis coatsorum
GTAGCGTACCCTCTGCCGTGTGCATCGAGGGATAAGACACACGGCCTGACCGGGAAAAGAGAGAGCGCCTCGCAGATGTGCCGATAAATCTTCATTTCTCACCTAGTTAAGCAATCCAACAGGCACGGGAGGCAGCGTCACTCCGGGCCAAAGGCACCTTGCATTGCCCAGAGAAACTGCAGAACAAATTGGAGAACAAACAGTCGCACACAGGGTCATTCACATTATCCTTTATCTACAAAGCCACAGGAAACCTCGGAGGGGGCGTGGCTATACGCCCAACAATGGCCAATGACACGCATGTTGTGATTATACTCCGTTGACACTGTTTAAACTGACGTTTCTCATATAAATCTTATCTAAGCCCGAGTTCTACAGCGTCACAGATATGGTAAAGTTCAAAGCCCCATAGCAACAGACAGCTCGCTTCATTTTTCAGAGGACAAAGTAATCTCCAAAGAGTGGAAAAACCATTATATATATAAGATATTGCGGATCTTGGAATAGAGGAGATTTAGCAATTAAGTCTGTTTTTATTTGGGCATAAAATGAGGCCTAAGAATGAGAGGTCAAGATGAAAATGGTTTTCGTTCTAATAAAGGTGTTCTGTCCACATCTTTACATTGAGCATAATGCATTTAATTATTTGATTAGATGATCCCATAAGAACCCACACCCATTTCTCCTTCAAGGAAAATTATGAGGGACATAAGACTAAATAGACTACAAACGTTACACATTTGTGACCTTTTTTTTCTCAAAATAGCACCCCCTAATGGCAAAGATCTGAAATGTTACATATGTCACATTGGGCATTAACACATTCTGGGCCATTGGGATGCGTCTAATAAATCTCTAGAGCAGTGCTTCTCAAACTTTTTCTGTCAGGCCCCCCTTTGGCGGACCAAAATATTTTGGGCCCCCCCCCCCCCCCCCCCTCGCCCCAACAAAATAGTCATGAAATGGGCCATGTTTAAATTGATTGAAATAACACCAATATCGTGACCTTTCAAATTGGCCCTATATTTTGTTTTCAGAGCTGTCATGGATGAAAAGCCAGCTTCACACAGATTATGTGGTGCTGAATGGTATCAACACCTTAACTGCTGCATCATGAGATACTTGGTGGGCCATGAGATGAGATACTTGGTACTCAGCACCACACTCTGAAACTAGCTCTCTAGGTGGTATCAGATGAGATTTCAAAGAGTTCTTCCAAGAGTTTGGATGGAGATGTGTCAGGAAGCTTTGTCTCAATGTTGTCTGTAAAGGTTTTTTTTTATCCAGAGTAACTTGGTGATCCTTTTCTGTGTTTTATTAAATAATTATTTTCAGATTTTGAGAAATGGTATTTTCATGGAGAACAGTGCAGCTGCAACAGATAGCACTTTAGTGATAATTTTCTGAAAAAAAAAAAAAAAAAAAAAAAATTCTTCTTTTTTTTAAATAAATCTCAAGGCCCCCCCTGTCATGCCTCTGCGCCCCCCCTGAGGGGCGCGCCCCCCACTTTGAGAAACACTGCTCTAGAGGACCGGCAAATGTAAACAGACGTGGGGCTGTTTGTAGAGCTAAATCTATACTTTATAGTATTGCTATCTGTCCATTCTCATTGTCAATTGAGACCATAAACCGTCCCTTCAAAATGGCTTAAAGAAAAAAAGATTTCATCAATACGTTCTCATTTTATAGCGCAGTGAATATAAGCGTTATACGGGATTTGGTCTAGTATATTTCCTGGAAGGCGAGATAAAGGGCTAATAGCTACTACCGTTATATCCAATGGCATTTCTGTTATACATATGCTACAGTTAAAACTCAAACTGCATATGATCGGCACGATCCTCAAGCATGTATGCATGAAAGGGGGGGGGGGGGGGCGTCGTTTCTGATGATTGATTACCAATAACCGCCTTAGCCTCATTAGCCTCATTCATTGATCGGATGGATGGCTATCAAAACAAGGCCCGATCGGGATGTACTTTACGCGAAAAAGATCTTACCGTGGGCCGGTGGGATCCCCCAAAGCATTTCCCCGTTATCGATCGTCATCTGGTAGATCAATATGTCCATTGGCTGATGATAAATCCCCTTATTGCATAGTGAAATCTCCGATCCAAAACGTAATCCAAGCTACATGCTGCACATCCAGAATCGAGCTAACTGAAAACTCCATTGAAAGTAAAAAAAAATTGTCCACCGTTCAGCCACAGGGCACACTCCATTATCGCGACAGCGCTATACTTCTTCTTCTTGTCCATACTACAGAAAATAATAAAATGGCATTGAAATATGACTGATATTTGTTTTAATATGCTTTGAACAATTGAACAATATAAAATATATTAACTAAATATCATTGAATCAGACAAATTAACTGAGCAGATCATAATAATTGTTCTTATTGTGACATATATGTCACATAAAATGTTCATGAACATTTTAAGGTTAAATGCCCGGTGTGACGTATGTGTCACAGCGATTTTTATCGATTGTTTTCTTTATCATTTTGTTCAAGAAATGTGTTCACAACAGGTTATATAATAAAGAACTAATTCTATATAATAATTCTTAATGGGCAAATCTTACCTTTTAGCAACAAGAATCCAGCTTTTGAATGCTAGCTACTTCTGTCAGCTAAGTCACCACCATCAATCAGCATTGTGGAAAGGTGGTTATGGGAGCACAACATCACATGACCTGTCACATGACCCACCAGGATGTTCCACCGGTGTCCCTTTGGGACTTCATGAGGTAAAATCAAGGATAATGCTTTATATGGAAATGTCCAGAACATGTAAAGTACATGTGACACCTGTGTCACCGTGGGCCGTTTATTAATTGTCATTATACAGCACAACTAGTAAGAGTATGATATGTACAGATATAGATATAGTAAAGGACTATGTGCAGGTAAGTACAGACAGGTGTGGATAATTATGCCTTTGACCATACATAATAAAAAATGCTCACAATTTTATTTTGTGTTTGTGGCCGGGTGTTGGTTGATAGTTCCATGGCATTCATACCTATTTGTCTCGCCTTGTTGTCTTATTGTTATGATTTGATATGCTGTGTGATTTTATATGCCTTTCTTTTGACATTTCTGTATGTACACTTGACGTGACTGTAAATGAGAGAAACCTCAGTTGCCTTTCGAGTTTAAATAATGTTTTGAAATAAAATTCAATGATCCCCCCCCCCCCGCTAACAACTCAGAGCAAATCAAATAACTACAACAAACACCCACTAAGTCCGCGTAGTGACTCTGTGTTTACCCTGCCGTGCCAAACTCACTAATGTTGAAGCTTCACCAAGTTTACATGAATAGGGAGGGGGGAGGGGTTTTCACCTCGGAAGGGAGAAGCCTGTGTCTGTCGACATAATACAGCTAATTATTTCTGCACAAGCAGCTCCTTTTCAGACGCAAACAAAAGCTGGAAAAGGGGGGAAAACTCCTGTGTGTGGGGGAGGGGGGGGGGGGGGGGGCGCTGAAGAGGCTTGGGGGAATTGTTCAAAGCACTTACAGAGCCTATAACGAGATGCAAAAGCGAAAAAGTGGAAAGAAGCAATTACTCTTCAGACAATGCAACCATTGCGATGTATATTTTTTCGCGGCAACCAAACAAGGTCACATATTTTCAGTCACAGATAATGAGGGACCCAAGGCTCCGCTACCCACGTTCTTTCACCATTAAGGACCGAGAGGACGCCGGACCACCGTGCACAAGAGGCGGGGTCTTGACCTCAGAACGTTCTCTCTGTATTCTCTCCATTGAGGGAAAGAGAGTGAAAGGGGGGGGGGGGAGACACAGAGAGAAAGAGAGGGAGAGAGAGAGGAAAAGAGAGGGAGAGAGAGGGAAAGAGGGAGAGACAGACAGATAGAAGGAAAGAGAGAGATAGGGAAAAAGAGAGAGGGAAAGAGAGTGAAAGAGAGATGGGGAGAGAGACAGAGAGAAAGAGAGGGAAAGAGAGAGAGACAGACAGAGAGAGAGGGGGGAAGAGAGAGTGAGAAGGAAAAAGAGAGAGACAGATAAAGAGAGAGAGAGAGAGTAATGGCTCACATCCCTCTTCCAGTGGCCGGTGTGGGGGGAGGGTCGTGGAGGACAGAGGGTGTTGAGGGATTACGGGCCAAGAGGGTGTCTGCACAGCAGACCGGCTGACCTTTCCCTCCACTGCACTGGCAACTGGTAATCACGGACAATTATGGAGGCCTCTTGGCCACAATTCACCTAATCCTGTTGTGGGACTGAGAGCCAGATGTAATTACTGTGCTCTGGTACCTTGACCCTGGGCCTGGCGGAACTAAGCCAAGTGGTCCAAAACCACCAACTTAGGCAGAGTCCGGGGAGATGATCAAAGTATTCCCATTCCAGTCCGGAAGACGGGACCTCCTTTTACCTACAGCTATTATTTCCCATGACGTTTAGCTAATCAGCATTCCTAATAACAATACAAACTATGTTCTTGTGGATTTTTACGTTTCACAATCGTGAAGCATGAAGGCAGCTCTATAGCATAATCCTATATTGGATATAACTCCTTTGGGTCTACACCCATGGTGGCCTCATGGCTTTATGTCGGCCATTTCTTGCTTCATTAGGCTATGTGTCCACCAGGGATGTTTTTTCAAGGCGGACCGCTTTGAAAAAAAAAAAAAAAAGCTCCAAGCGTTTTTCTGAGGCTCGCGCCAGCCGCGGCTCCGCCCCTTCCTCGATGAGTTACCTTGATGAGCGCGCTCCTTTCCAAAAAGTTGAACTAGTTTCAACTTTATGAGCTGGGAGCGCTCCGACCAAAAACACTGCCGCCGAGAGCTCAAAAAATGCGAGGCGCGGCTCTGGGAAGAGGAGCGCGCCTGTCGCTTCTCCAGCATAGAAATGAATGACAGAAAGGAGCTGACAACTCATAAAACGTCCCTGGTGGACACAAGCCCTTTATGGCACAACACTGTCCTGCTCTGACCAAGAGAGGGATGACTTTGAAATACTGGAGGATTCTGGGAGGATGGGTATGACTCTCAGGTTAAAACATTCTACGTATGTATTATTCAAATTGAAAAACACATAATACGCGTTAGATTAGGTTAGAATAAAAAATATATAGGTTTTTAACTTGAGGGATGGCATGCCTCGTCCTCCTACCTACATTACTTGTTTCTATTCCAGCGGTTTTCAAACTACGGGTCGCGACCCAAAGTGGGGTCACGGGCAGGGTGCGATCCACGAGGGGAGCCCGGTCCGCTATAGCTCCCCTAGATCAGACATCAGCTCCCCTGCAAACTTGATTTGCGATTTTTTGGGGGGTCTCTAAATTACTATTATATATTATTCACTGACAGTGAAGCTGACAGAGCAGCAGGAGGCGGGAATCGGATCATCTACAGGCGCAATTACACCTGCGGCTGGTGCTGCTCCGGTGGCCGTGGGGACTATTATTAGTTAAATATAAATCATTGTTTTGAGATTCACGTCACTCACAGTGGTGACTGTGGTGGGCGTCAGCGTCACTGCAGGCAGCCAATGTATCGATTCGTCGCAGCCAATGTAAATGCAGCAAGCAAATAAATGTAGCCTATTAGGGTCTTCAAATATGATATGAAATATGGGCGCGTTTCCTAGTGGTCGAAGCAAGCTCAGTGACTCGTCAGTCGAGAAAATAATGCTTGGGACCAGGAGTATTTCATATTGTTAGTAAGTCAGGAGTCTGAGAGATAATCATCTCTATCTAACTAAATAGATACTTTTTTTTATCATGGAATGTGCTGTGGAAGCCCCGTCCAGACGGCCGGACGGTAAGTGAGTTGTCTACTCTAACTCTACTCTACCTACTACAGGCTACAGACTAGTAACGTCTGCGATTACACAGTCCGACTCCTGAGCACTCCTCGCTGAGAGGCGCGCCGCGCGCCGCGCACCGCGCACCCCCCCCCCCCCCCCCCGCGCCGCGGCTCACCCAAAGATCATGCTATGGGTCGCACACTGGTCACGGGTAGGTGACAGTGGGGTCGTGCATTGACAAGTAAACAAAAAACTTTGGATAATTCCACGTTGAAATTATGCGAGTGTTGAGTGTGGGCTCGCCAAAGAAAATCCTAAATAAAATGGGGTTGTGGTATAAAAAAGTTTGAGAACCCCTGTTCTATTCCATATAATGCAAAGCATCCAAATATAAACATGTTCTCTGTGGAATGGACTGGTGGCATCTCCATTCTTAGACACCTGTACTACCCTGCAGAAGCTTACCCGCAGTAACTACAATTGAACTTCTCAACATCTGTTTTATCTTATGATAAAGTTTCAGAGTTCAATATAGCTCTGTTTTAGAGAAAGAGGGTATAAATAATTAACTACAAAATCCCTGGATAGTCAAAGCCATTTTTCTCGATTTTAGGTCAGTATATGGTACTGTTTGGTCCCTATGAAAGACTATGAATTTCCTCAAACAGCTTACATTTACATTTAGCTGACACTTTTATCCAAAGCAACTTACAATTGTGCAAGCTGGCAAGAGATACACTTCTGGCAGTCATCAATAAGTAATATTAATACATGTAATTCATGCAACAGTGCTTCACTTGGGGTGCATAGCAAACATAGACAATAACAAAATGTTGACAATTGATCTTTATTTTCTTTAACTTGAAATATCAATTGAATAAGTGTGTGAAGAAGATTGAGTGGATTTCAGCTGTCATCCTGTCTGTGGTGGGAATTTCATATCACCACCATGAAGCCAGGACAGAGAATAGCCTGCTTCTTGGAGTGTGTCTCAGGAGCCTGGAGCCCAGAGACAGCAGGGGCTCTGGAGGGTCTGTAGTTAGAGACCATGGACTGGAGGTGGGAGAGTGCTGTGCCCTTTGTTACATGGAATGCTAGCTCTAGAGCCTTAATAAATGAAATGAAAAATATGTTTTCTCCATTTTTATCGAAAATGTATCTGCTCAGTGAGTGACGTCTCTGCACACAAGGGCAGGACCCTCAGCTGCACAAGGAGTTGGGTGGCTTCTTTTGTCAGGAAGGGGCGGATCCTTCTCACGTTGCTCAGGAACAACCTGCAGGTTCTGGTTGTTGAGGCGATATGAGCGGAGAAGTGCAGCTGGTCGCCAAGGACCACACATAGGTTCTTAGCGGACAGGGACGTTGACAGAGACACTGCTACTTTTTCCACTGTGAATGAAAGGTCGGTCAACAGGGAGGATTCAGCCTGTAGGTGAACTTGGTCATCATCCAAGTGGAAATGTTGGGACAGGCAGGCCAAGATCCAATCAGAGACTTGGGTCAACGGCACCAGAAGTACGAGGTCCAAGGGGCCATTGGCCTTTGTAGCGAATCACTGTATTCACCCAAATTCCCCAAAATTGCAACCCTTACAGTAAAAAGACGTTTCAATATTCCTGTCCACTCTAAGAGAAATGCCCCTACATTGCAACACTTACAATAAAAGGATGTTTCCATTAACCTAGTTAGCTGAACTAACATGGTCTGAGGGAGTAAAGGAGAGGAAGAACTGGGTATCATCAGCGTAGCACTGGTATGAGAAGGCATGAGTTTTGATGGTGTCACCCAGAGAAATGGAGAAACTGAGTCCTGCCTCTTGGCCTGTGTTTTCTCCTGTGCCCTTCTGGTTTTGGTTATTCCCTTTCAAAAAAGTATCATGGTAGTTTGATGGTAATTGCAGTTTTACTATGGCACTGTCATGGTAAAAGTCATGTATCTTTTTTACTTAAATAATACCAATTTAAATAATGATACCAATGGCATTTCCATCAGTTTTTCGTCACTACCATGATGATATACCATTCTGATGGTATGGGCCGATGGGGGAGGGGGATTGTGTGTGTGTGTGTGTGTGTGTGTGTGTGCGTGCCGTTGCGCGGAGCAAGGCACGGATAAACGATTTTTCAGCCCGCTTCTCTAGCGTGCATAAGGACAAATATACTATCGATAATCTAGCGTTTATTTGAAAACTATTCATAAATCAGCCGAAAAATGACAACGTGTTTTGTGTATTCCACTAAAGGGCTATTATCGCCTCTTCCTCTTCGGACCAGTCGATCGCGGCCAGCATTAATTCGAGGAACGTCAGCGTCCCTTTCTCTCTTTGGTATCGTCTCATCTCCCGTCGCAGTGCGTCGTCTCTCAGGCCTAGGACGAATTGCTCCTGTAGCAGGGTGGCGGTGTCTGGGACCCGTGTGGGTGCCCCCGCCGCTGTAGACGCCGAAGCATCTCTTGTAAGTCATATGCAAATTGTCTCACGGTCTCGCCAACTGCCTGCTTGCGGTCGTAGAACTCCCCCAGACGGACACTGACAGGGGCTTTGTCCCCGTAGGTCGCTTATAGTACCTTGAACAGGGCGTCTGGGTCCGGGAAGGGCTCTTCCATCATGAACCGCACCGTTTGCTTAGCCTCGCCTTTCAGGTGGAGTTGTAATACCTCCACCTGGTCTTCGGCTGGAACCTTGCTCGCTCGGAAGTGCGACTTCATTGCCCGGATTCAGTCCTCTATTGACAGCTCTCCCCTCTCTTTTCCCCCTCCGAACTCGCTGCATTTTCGGTCCCGTTGGAAATACACCGTCGAGGGGGTCGCTTGGGGGTCACGGGCGTGTCTCTCAAGGACGGCCTTGGCTAAGGCGAGGGCTTCTCGCTGGTCGCTCCGGGCCTGCTCCAGGTACATCGCCTGTCGGTCCAGGAGGCCTGCCTGGTTGTGGAATCGACCCCTCAGGGCCTCCACTTGTGCGGTCAAGTCCCTCATTGCTTCTGTTTCTTCTTCTTTTACCTCGGGGGAGGCGCGCCGGGCACATGTTTGCTCCTGTAGCACCGCCTGGGCCCTGCACTCTTCCTGGAGCGCCTCATCTTTCGCCGCCGTTTCCTGCGCGGCGCGGGTCTGTTCTTAGGACATCGTTGGTCTCCCTCTCGGTCAGTCAAGGAAGTGGGTTAAGATGTTGATCCTGTTCGTGACGCCAAATGTAGCAGGGTGGATTATCCCTGCTTTATGGGAGTGGATGTACACTGCCACCTGGTAGTGGGAACGCAGCAGATCTGGGTCCGGCTGAGTCCCCGACTGTAGGCCAGGAGTATTGGAGTGGAGGTTTAGCAGCGGGAGTGGATGGGGCCTAGGATTCACTAACCTAGGGGTGGTGCGCTGGTCCTTCTTGCCCTCCAGGGCGACTCGCAGTAGTTCCCCACACACCCACCCTTCCCTCAATACTTCCTGCGCCCTCCCATACCCGATGACAGTAATGATGGATGATATACTTTCTCCCCAAAGCAGTACCCTTCCTGATTGGCGAGTAGAGACCTGTCCCAATGATGCATAGGCAGGGGGTGGGGAAAGGGTTAAACAATAATGAGCATTACCCGGAAAGGAAAGGGTTAGACAGAATGCACATTAACAGACACGCACACAGTGTTCCCATTTAGCTCTCTTTTACTGAAAGACTTATCTCTTAGATATATATTTACACAAGGCACAAGAAACAAAGCTCTTTCCACACTGGGCACCTAGTGCTCTCACTCTACGGCAATGACTAAAGTTCTTCCCACACTGGTCAAGACACAGTAATAGAACCCGTCCCTTTAAGGGTTTAGATACTTGTTCATTCCCCCGTAGGTGGGGAGAGAGGGGAGGAAGAGGGAGAGGGGTACTGGAGCTACTCAATGGGAATTTTATAAAGGAACACACGTTATCACACCACATTCAACCAAAAGACAGTGGGCCCACGTTGAAAACAAAAGTCCTATCTATAGCCGGCTTCCGCAAAATAATAAATGTCGTGTGCACCTAATCACTGCTACCAGTGTCAGTTCAAAGTACTGCTTCTCTTCGCCCTTAAAGGGCCCGCTCCGCACAAAGAGAATGTCTACCGATAAAGTTCCAGCACTCGGAGCGCTCACTGTAACTGGCTTGAGTGTACTTAACCAAGGATGGGCCTGCTCTCTCTCCGTGTGGTGAGATGGCCGTCGAGAAGTCCCGTGCTAGCAGGAGGCGGGGCTGGGTAGACGTTAGGAAGGTGACTGCTGGAGGGCAACGGCTCGGAGGGGCTGGAGGTGCGTGCAGTGCAGCGATGTCCTCTGCTGGGCTGGAGAGGTGGGGCGACACGCGGGCTAAACTGTGGTGCTAGGCCTAACTGAAACTAAGCTGTGGGTCAGGACTACCCCCTGTCCTGTCGCCTATACTTTAACTAAAACTGGGTTTATATTCCGCGTGCTTGATGTCTGGAGCTCCAGCTCCAAGCGACCTCTTGCTTCTCTGGAAAACGATGAAGAGGAAGTTCCCTGAGCCCATCCTTCTTCACCTGTGTCCCCGTGCCCAACATCGCCACCAGCTCCCCCTGGCGGTACCTGTATCATGTCCCACTATTAAGTGTCAATAGGATATGGAGGATCAAGAGGGGTCAGCAAGTTACACAACGTCATCACGAACACAGAGAATGCAAGGAATTAAAGTTAGACACATTGAATTATTGTTAGACATATTCAGGTGTCTACATGTGTACAAAATAAAAACTTAGTTTTCTCATAGACTTCAATTAATTCTGCTGTTTTTCTCTTCCTGTTTTCGCTTGTTAGTTTTTTTTAGCTAGATCCCTGATACATACATCCTCAGGTGGGTAATCATTGGAAAGCCACACTCATTGGCTACAACCCTCCACAATCATTTTTGAGATCGCCAAATGATTGACGGAACTAGAGCCCCAAGAGTCGGGAGTGGTATTTTGCGCAATACCATGTACTTTGCACAAGCCTCAAATACGGCATCTAACTCGAGAACCGCTGAACGGATTTTGTCACTTGAAAGGGATATAGACAGGCAACAAATAAGCCTTCAATTCGATATATATATATTGTATTACAAAATATGCACACCCGAGCCACTAGTGGTCGCCAAAGTGCCGGTGGGCAAATCGTCCTAAAATGGGCCCATATGTGGGCCCTTGCATGTAGGAGCCCTCACTCCGCTCCTAAAGTCCAGTGAATGTCTGCACCATAGTTCAGGATGTTTTTGTGATCCTTTATTTTTCCCCATGTGAGGTTGGACACAATTACATTGTTTGAATTTCTTTAAGAAGTGTGAAAGAACCAGGGAATGGTCTTTGAGTAACAGAACATTTAGCTTAATGTACCTGTTATACAATGTGTCAGTTGTTGCTATGCATTGATGTCCATCGTTTGGTTAAAAAAAAAAAACACAAAAAAAACAAGGGATGTGTCTCTCAATATGGCCATTTGTTGTTGCCTATTAGGCTTCGCCATGTTATGATTATTTGCAGCACATTTATTTTATGCTAAATGCAGTCCCTTTGTTTTTCTGGACAATATTTGTGAGGGCTGCAGGTGTTTGGGTCACTAACGGATAATAAACGATAATAATATTCGTAACGAATAACCACAAAACTGCTAAGCAGACACACGCAATTTAAAGGTGGCTACAAGGCTCATTCTGATAGTGGCTTTGGTAAATCAGATCACGCGTCCATCTTTCTTTCACCAATGTACAAACAGAGAATCAAAAGTACTCCTGTAGTCTCACGAGAGGTGCAGAAATGGGATTTGACGTCAGAGGAGACGCTCCAGTCTGCGTTTGACTGCACAGACTGGAATGTGTTCCGCGACACAGATAACATTAATGTCTACACGGAGACAGTGCTGGACTATGTTTGTACTTTGGTGGAAGAAACAATCCCCACTACCAAAATGAGAGTTTACCCAAATCAAAAACCCTGGGTAGACAAATCCGTCCGTGAAGCTCTGAGAGAGCGCACCAAAGCATACAACGACGGCCTAGTGGCAGGCAACATGAATGACCACAAGGTGGCGCGATACAACGTAAGGAGGACAGTGTCAGAGGCCAAACGGCGCTACAGGGATACAATTTAACTCCAGTTTGAACAAGCTGACTCTAGAGCTATGTGGCAGGGGCTCAAAACGATGACAGACTACAAAGGCGCCTCCCTCAAACTGAACAGTGACATCTCCTTAGCAAATGACCTCAATACCTTCTATGCGAGGTTTGATGCTGGTAACAACAACACCAGCTCACAAGCCACGGCAATGGGGGGGGGGGGGTCGGCTGCTGATGGAGGCGCAGTGTTCAGGGTAACAGAGCATGAGGTGAGGCGGACCTTTAAAAAAGCGAATATCAGGAAGGCAGCAGGTCCGGACGGCATCCCCGGCCGCGTCCTAAAAGTCTGTGCCGACCAACTGGCCCCAGTATTCACGGACATATTTAACCTGTCCTTAGAACAGGCTGTCATCCCCACCTGCCTGAAGAAGTCCACTATTATCCCTGTACCCAAAAAATCCAAGCCTGCTTGCCTCAACGACTACCGCCCTGTAGCTCTCACCTCCATAGCCATGAAGTGCTTTGAGAAGCTAGTAAAGGGCTACATCTGCTCCTCCCTCCCCATCAACATGGACCCCCTGCAATTTGCATACCGCCCCAACAGGTCCACGGAGGACGCCATAGCCCATGTGCTGCACACAGCAGCATCACACCTGGACAAGAGGCAGGGGAACTATGTGAGAATGCTATTCATCGACTACAGCTCGGCATTCAATACCATAGTCCCCTCCATACTCATAGCCAAGCTCAGGGACCTGGGCTTGAACTATGACCTCTGCCAGTGGGTCTTGGACTTCCTGACTGGCAGACCCCAGGTGGTGAGAGCAGGCAACTGCACCTCCTCATCCATCACCCTCAACATAGGGGCCCCCCAGGGCTGTGTTCTGAGTCCCCTCCTCTACTCCCTGTACACACACGACTGTGTGGCTCAGCGGAGTAGCAATACAATCATCAAATTTGCTGACGACACAGTGGTGGTGGGCCTGATCTCTGCCAACGACGAGAGGGCCTACCTGGAAGAGGTCAAGGTCCTGGCGGGATGGTGCCAGGAAAACAGCCTCTCCCTGAACGTCAGCAAAACAAAGGAGATGATTGTGGACTTCAGGAGGTCGGGAGTCAAGGACTACAGCCCCCTCAGCATCGACGGGGCACCGGTTGAGAGAGTCAACAGCTTTAAGTACCTCGGAGCCTACATATCCGAGGACTTGACATGGACCACACACATTGACAGTGTTGTGAAGAAGGCACGACAACGCCTCTACTTCCTCAGGCGCCTAAGGAAGTTCCAAGTCAGTCAGAAGATCCTTAAGAACTTCTACTCATGTACAATAGAGAGCATCTTGACCGGCAACATCACCTCCTGGTTTGGGAATAGCACTGCACAAGACCGAAGCAGACTACAAAGAGTGACACGTTCAGCCGAACGCACAATTGGAGGGGGGCTCCCCACCCTCCAGAACATTTACAACAAGCGTTGCAAGGGCAAGGCTAAGAGAATCATTAAAGACTCCAGTCACCCGAACAACTGCCTCTTTGAACTGCTGCGGTCAGGCAAGCGATACCGGAGTCTCAAGGCGAGCACAGAAAGACTCAGAAGAAGCTTCTATCCCCAGGCCATCAGGCTGCTAAACGAACAATGAACACTACACAACAACAACCACCAAACGCACATAGCACACACATCCACACGCACACACTCACTTTAAACAAACACACTGTAGCACCCACTCCACACACTTTATAGCACACACCCACTTTAAACAAACACACTGTAGCACCCACTCCCCACACTTTATATTTATTGATGAAGGATTGCACTACAACCCGTACACCTTACTGTAAATTGTACCTAAATTGTACCTCATCCCATTTCTGCTTTGCACTATATAGTACTGTACATTAGTACACTGCATAGTATTGTATATTATATGGTAACTCAGAACATTGTACATATGTCTATACCGAACACTGTGACCTCATTTTCTTCTTCTAAATTACATGCTATACTATGTTATTTGATACTATCTTGTCTAGCACAGTCTCTGGAGCGTAACAGTAAGAAGCATTTTGTATGAAAGTATTCTGTACTTCTGTATGACAACTATTAAAGAAACTTGAAACTTGAAACTTGAAACTAAGGAGAAAGGGGGAAATAAACAACCTTTACAGGTGGAATGTCTCAAATTGAGAAGAGTAGAAAATAAATCAAGTCCAAAAAACAGGACAACACTCCTAAAATGGAGTTTATCTGAAGAACGTAAATATGTAGAAAAACAATAAACCTCCACTAAGGGAGTTTATGGGTAGTAGTGGACTAATGACAGTTCAAAAGAAAACTGTCATGACAAGAAACACACTACAATAAAAGCCTCAACTTCTAGAAATAAAGCCAGTAGCCTAAAACTAGACCAGCTACCATGAAAGGCTAAACGCTCCACAGGGCAGAGAACAGCGCTACACTGAGTACTAGAGAGCCTGACCATAAGGACGGCCAACACACAAGAGAATGAGAAAGCAGCTCACCGTGTGAGATTCAAACTTAAATAGGCTCAGCGCTGCACTGAATCAGGTGCAATCAAGCTCACACACCTGCCCTACTAAGTCCACCACAGGACACCCAAATCAAGTAAAAAACCATGACAATATTTGTCACTTTGGTTATTTATTTTATTTACTAAACACACATTTGCATAAAGCAAGAATATCTGTTCCCTCCCATGGTGATAAGAGTATTAACACTTTGAGTTCCAGCAGGGGGCGCACGATATAGCGCTTGAGTGCCAACGCTCTATTCAATGAGAGAGCGAGCACATTTGCGAACACATAAACTATATCTTAAATTATGGCTATGTGTCTAATACGCCCGTCGCTTATCAATGACTTGCTTCCAGTCAACATTGTCGAAACGGATTGTTTTTTAATCGGTACATTTCCGTTTTATACCATTTTGAAAAATGCTTGTTTTTCGAAATTTCCAGAAAAAAAAGTGATTCTGCAGGAATCGCTTTTTACTGGAATACACAAAAACGTTGTAATTTTTCGGCCTATTTATGAATCGTTTTCAAATAAACGCTAGATTATCGATAGTATATGTGTACTACTTATGCACGCTAGAGAAACGGGCTGAAAAATGTATCTCATTTCCTGATCAGCACACACACACACACACACACACACACACACACATACACACATACGGACACGTTGATATATCTGTGAAAAAAGCTCTGATTATCCCAAGACTGGTCAAATAGATTCCTTACCTCAGATCAGATGTTCTCCAAAAAGATTATTCCAATTCCTGATCGCCATTCCAAATATCGATCGTGTTTATTGATCCAACGCTGGGTACTGGGAAACACCTATTCCCCGCTGTTCTGAGGGCCGGTGATGACTGCAGTAGGCTCGGGTTACATGCCTGACAAGTAAAATGTGGATTCCGGACTTTCTTTTCCCCATGCGTTTTCATTTAAAGGATAACTCCAACATTTTGGGAAATTAGCTTATTTAACATCTTCCCTGGAGTTAGACAAGAAGATACATACCTTTTTTGTCTCTGTGCGTGCATTTAGCTTAGGGAACAGACGCTCCGTTAGCATAGCTTAGCTTCATCACTGGAAGTGAGGCGGGACAGTACCCCGACGTTCCCTACAGGTTTGTTGATATTCTCATTCCTTCAAAGGATCTGAACCGATTGAAGTTTATGGATACCATGACTTAAAATCCTCTTACCTTGACGATTAAAAGCCTCCCCAATTTAGAAAACAGTAATCCAATGGCTGGTATTGATAATATACTACTAACTAGTGGACGCTCGGAGCTAACCGGAGCTAACGCAGAACAGGATGTGTAAATCAAATATAATGACTTCCTTTCTGGGGTTTTCAAAATAAAAGTGCGACGTTTATAGCAGCGGAAAACGTTTATTTTGTACATTATCTAACGTTAACACGAACCTAAACTAACTTTAGGTTAGTTGTAACGTTAGTTTAGGTTCGTGTTAACGTTAGATAATGTACAAAATAAACGTTTTCCGCTGCTATAGACGTCGCTCTTTTATTTTGAAACCCCCCAGAAAGGAAGTCATTGCTCTCGTTATCTGCTTGAGTGTCCGGTTGCTGGTTAGCTCCGTTAGCGTGCAGTATATCAATACCAGCCATTGGATTACTGTTTTCTAAATTGGGGAGGCTTTTAATCGTCAAGGTAAGAGGATTTTAAGTCATGGTATCCATAAACTTCAATCGGTTCAGATCCTTTGAAGGAATGAGAATATCAACAAACCTGTAGGGAACGTCAGGGTACTGTCCCGCCTCACTTCCAGTGATGAAGCTAAGCTATGCTAACGGAGCGTCTGTTCCCTAAGCCTAATGCATGCACAGAGACAAAAAAGGTATGTATCTTCTTGTCTAACTCCAGGGAAGATGTTAAATAAGCTAATTTCCCAAAATGTTGGAGTTATCCTTTAATCCAATCCAAAGGGTGCATTACCATCCGGGAGACGATAGGGGGCGGTATTTTCCCTGTTCAAACTCAGACAGAGTCCCAGTGGTAACGTGAGGCTAGATTGATGAAAAATGAATGGAAATCGCTAATAAAAAAAAATAACGATTAATAACGAGATTTCTCGTCGTTGGCACTCAACACATGGCATGAACTAACGAGTTTTCTCGTTGTTGGCACTCAAAGTGTTAAACACTTAAAAAACAAGTATCCCGTTAATATCTCAGGGGAGATATTAAGGTACATTTTGAACAGATGAAAAATGTGCAATTAATCATAGTTAACTATGGACAATCATGTGGTAATATTTTAAATCGATTGAATATATATGTATATATGAAATACATGATGTCCAACCATTCAAACAATGTTTACTTTTGACAAGAAGTATTTGTTGATGACCTTTTCTTTCATGACTACGTTTATAACAAGTAGCTCTTCTAACCCTAAAAGATATAACAATATCTATCTTTATTCCCCCCTGATGAGAAATAATTACGTGAAAATGTGCAGACATTTCTGCAAGATCTGTGTCAATCAATGCATCCTTTCACTGGATGAGAGATCCTGTGCTCTCTAGAGAGATTTCTGCTACTTTTTGCTGAGCTCAACAGTTAAATTTAGCCTTGTGTTCGCGTGACATTGCACCCATCAAAACTTGTGCCTGAGTCATTGTTTGTGTGTTCCAGTAAGTGAACAACAG
Organism: Notolepis coatsorum; assembly: GCF_963971535.1. Classification (NCBI taxonomy): domain Eukaryota; kingdom Metazoa; phylum Chordata; class Actinopteri; order Aulopiformes; family Paralepididae; genus Notolepis; species Notolepis coatsorum. The sequence goes on from NC_140182.1 coordinate 66,686,571, forward strand.
AGTGATAGCTACGGCAGAGGGAAATGTTAAACCGGTAAGAGAGGTTAACGAACCCCTCCACTTTTGTATGCTTAACTCCTCTCGGAGGCATGACTGTACAGATTGTTATTTGTACAGAACTTGTCACCAGAGAGCCTTTTTTCACATCCTTCCCCTGGAGAGGGAAGAGTTTCTCTGTACTTCCCTGAAATCTGAGTTGCATGTGTGATGTCACTAATAGGTCAAACCTATCATGGTCCAATATGTGGTAGCTTGACACCTTTAGCTTCAGCACACACTGAAATCTGAGTAGGTATTGACATGTCTCAATGGGTGCTTGTTTCCAATTTGCATATTAATAGATTTTCAATGAGGGTAAAGGTGTAGAGAGGCTGCTAAGGAGCCTGAAGGAGCATGTTCAGTGTTAGACGGCATAAGACTCCCAAGATGCAACACTGAATGGCACAGGAAGTCCTTCATTCCGACAGCCATCAGACTCTATACGCATCACTGTGCCTCACTGCATCACTGAGCACAGGGTGACAGTACAACTCTGGCATAATCTTCCTGGACCTTTACTTTTAAATCGAGTATTTACAATTTTACACTTATTACTGTACATTTTACTGTATATTTCGGTATATTTTTGGCTGTATATTTTATATTTTAGAATGTATATACATACCAGAATGTATATCCTGGACCGTATTTTATTCTTTATTCTTATTTTTATTGTTATTCATGACTTTTTGTTTTTGACTACTATGAGCGATCTGTAGTGCTGAATTTCACTCTGGATAGGATTTCTATTCTATAATTCCATTCCATTTCTAAATAGTCTCGTTTAAAACAAATAAAGCATGAACATTTGCATTGTGTACCTTTCTGTGTGTATTCATCCACAATCTATAGCTCAACATGAAAATATTCGCAATTAATCGTAAAAAAAAGTGCAGAATTTTATTTAAACCAAAAATGCTTAAACAATAATGTTAGTGATAGAAGGGAACCCATTTTGTTAAAAAATGGAAAGCTTTTCAATGTTCATGAGGCAGAATTGTTACAATAGCTGATAATGCATTTTCCCAATGATAAATCCCTATACGGGTGGACCTCGCGAGTGGTCCAAAGTGACGACTACACCTCCCTATAGCCATATAGACACAAGGGGATGACAACAAAGTGACGACAGCTGGGGTGATTACAGATGAGACACAGACTAACATAGAACTGCTGGAAATAGAAGAAAAACAAAAACACAGGGGAGAAACCGAGGGTGAAAGTCACAACTGTGACACCTATGCACTTAAACAGTTAATTACATCAATATTGTGCTGCCAGAACAGTATTATGTTTGTAGGTGAAGTATTTACCTACTTTGTTTAACAACCAGGAAATGCCCAAGAGAAAGTTGTATGTATTGTAGTTGAAATCTTGTAATCCATGCACAACAATGATTATTTATTTGCAGCAAATCTCTGTATGACTAAATTTACTTAAATGTACTAAAAGCAGAATACAATTCTGTGAAGTTGACTTAAACTAAAATAAATTAGTATGACTGAAACCAATTCAAATGTTCATAAAAAGACAAAGACTAAAACTATTTAAAATTCCTGCCAAAATGAACACAGCTTCCAATGACCTGCTTGTGAATCCAGTTACCATCACCTAGTCACATACTTCTCCATGGAGTGTCTCCCTTTTTAGATTAAAATGTATTGTCATCATTATACAGCAAAAGTACAGTACAACAAAATAAGTTTTGCATCCAACCAGAATGCAAATGCAACAGTAAAGTGCAACAGCAGCAATATACAATGTATAGGTGATTAAACTGGGTATAAAATATACAAAGTAGTACAACAATAGGCGTGCAACCCCGTCCCATGAGCAACGCACCCCTTGATTGATTGATTGATTGAACATTTTATTAACAGATTGCAGAATGGGTACAATACAGTACAGCTCAATACACACAATTGTTAAGGGGATGCAGACCAGAGAAAGACTTTCGTCTTGTTTACATCAGGGTCCCCCATTTTCAATTCATCATAACATATATGACATACATGACATACAGATAGACAGTACTGCTACATCTATACATTTATGACATACCAGATTTACAAATACAGTACTGTTTGTGATACAAAAAGAGTCTAAAAAAGAGAGTATATACATTTGACGTAGAATACTGTACATTGGAGGAGGTTGGGTAGGTGGGGTGGGGTGGGGGGGGGAAACTGTACATTGGAGGTGGTTGTGTGGGTGGGGTGGGGGAAACTGTACAACTGTACAAACAAAACTGTACATTGGAATATCTACAAAACCTTACTTGGACCCAAGAAGAGGGTCTTCAATTATGATGAATTGAAAATGGGGGACCCTGATGTAAACAAGACGAAAGTCTTTCTCTGGTCTGCATCCCCTTAACAATTGTGTGTATTGAGCTGTACTGTACTGTACTGTACCCATTCTGCAATCTGTTAATAAAGTTTTCAATCAATCAATCAATCAATCAATCAATCAATCAATCAATCAATCAAAGTCTCGTGTATTATTGGGTTAGGACATTTACTGTACATTGGAGGGGGTTGGGCTAGGACATTTACAGAGGCCAGTTTCGAATAGCAGTCTCCCGTAGGTGCTCTTTGAGAGTGGTTTTGAAAGTGGATAGTGATTCACATTCCTTTACAGCTTTAGGTAGGGCGTTCCACATTGATGTGGCATAATTGCTAAACGTGTTTAGTCCCTTGTTTGAGCGGAATCTGGCTTTAACATGATTTGGGGAGCTCCCTCTGGTGGTCGTGGTATTCACTGACCCTTGGGAAGTATTTTGACATGTACATGGGTACCTTAGTCGTGTAGTGTATCTTGTAGACCAGGCCCATTGCAAGTTGCTGTACTCTGTCGTCTACTCTAAGTCATCCTAGATTGTCAACGTGGGCAGGGGTGAGGTGGGTTCTTGGAGTAAGGTCAAGCAGTAGTCTGACCAGTTTGTTTTGAGATGTTTGTAATTTAGTTTTTAGCGCCTTTGAGGTGCTTTGGTACCATGAGGTGCAAGCATAGTCGTAGTATCCTTGAATGAGTGCTCCTGCCAGAGTCTTCAGGGTATTCTTGTTTACCAGAGAGGATATCCGGTACAAGAATCTAGTAATTTGGTTGACTTTTTTTTATTACATTGGATGCCATTTTGTCACAGGAAAGATTTGCCTCTAGGATGGAACCCTTCAACTCAGGTATGTAATTTCATCTTTCCTTGTGACAATATTGTCACCCACTGTAACTGAGAAGCCGTCGGTCTTGGTGAGTTTGTAATTTGATCCGAAGAGAATGGACTCTGTTTTAACCAGGTGTAATGATAGTTTATTATCAGCGAGCCAGGTGCAGATTCTGCCGAGTTCTGAGCTGAGGGTTTTTTCAACCTGTAACTTGTTCTTGTCAGACACCAGCAGGGCTGAGTCGTCCGCGAACAAGAACAAGTTGCAGTCACAAGCTGACGACCCTGCCCACCCCCATGTCAGTCGAAACTATATTTTAGTTTTTTCTGTGTCCTTGTCATAACACACAGTGAGTTAACGGTCCCAGCTTTCTCCAAAACAACTGGAGTGAATAGGAGCCGGTCCTGTAGAGGTTCAAACGGGCACAAAACAACCATTTAAAAAGGACTTGTGTCGCAACATCCAGGTGTTTTGTACTCAAATGATTTAGCACTTTGAGTTTATGCTAATAGTGTAAACCTAGAGTGTCATTGTTTTCTGCTCCAGCGGCAGCCGACGTAGGTACGGCATATGTTCTGATCCGGCTCAACAGTTTGGGGCCGGTTTTTCAGATGATTCCCATAGCCAGGAACGTGCAGAAACATTTTGGGAGACAGGTGCTCAACCAATCAGAAGGGACACATCAAAGGTGTGCGCACACAGCATGTTTTTCTCTCTCTCTCTAAATCAAAACAAATCAAATCAAATGTATTTGTAAGGCCCGACAACACATGTCTCCATGGGCCGGAGATGTCTTCTTTAAACAAGTCAAGAAGAAACATCACAATAAATCAAGAACAAAACAAAAAGACAATGAAATCCAAAATAAAATGTAAAATAAATAAATGAATGCAACACTCTCAGACATACCCCACACGAAGGTAAGGAAAAACTCACAAAAAACCTAGCAATAGGAAAAAATCACCACAGGCAATGAGGGAGAAACCTTAGAAGGGCCGCTCAAGGGGGGATCTCCCTTCTTAGATGTCGGTGATAGTAGTGTTGCTATAAAACAGGTGAAACAGTTGGTAAGTATGTACATATACGTGTAATGAAACACAAATAAGTACATGCAATAGCAATTGGGGTACATAAGAACATTTTGAAAGATTGAAAATAGAGCTGATGACGGATCCATTTGAGGTATGGAGGCGGCGTAGAGAGGATTGCATCCTCCCGGCCATCATCACGGGATGTCCACCACTCCGGTCATCACCACGAGACATCCACTCACAGGGAGACATGGAGATGGGGACATGCGTTAGACAGTTTGTTTGTGATGGGTGGACATAGCAATAGATACATGTAGTAAGCATATGTGTGAATAGAATAGAAGTATATACTATAGAAGCCATACTATTGTCTCCATAGCTATAATACAGAACACACGATGGGTCTGCAAAACATTGCTAAAATGCTCAATAACGCTGGCGCCATTGAGTAAAGATGGGAAAAGAGCGTGCCGCTCAATGAATTAAGGGGTTAATATAGACTTAACCATGTTCCATACACAACGATGTTGATTAATATAGACTAACCATGATCCATACATAACGATGTTGCATACAGCTGGCCTTTTCCTGCTGATAGTTCAATTAAAACACATGGCATCAAGATTTGAGTTTGCGAGGTGCGCCCAATATGTTCCAAACAGTGTGGAGGTGCGCACCGAGAACGAGACTGCAGCAAAGTCGTATATTAAATGTGTGCATCACAGTATTCTAGCCTGTATGAAGCCATTAATAAGAGGTCATCATTTGTTAAATGTTACTCTTGCTTTGAAACAGGAGATTTTCAAGATGATATGCTGGCCAGTTTTCTCCGCTGTCCTACTGAGGATGAGAGATATGAAACCCTGTTTGTTTGTCATCCGTGTGACTGTAAATACTGGGTGAGTCAAGCTATTCTTTCCCATCTGTAAGCTTTGTAATAGGACTCAGGCTGTGTGTTTTGGGGGGCAAGCATGCTATTGATACGTATCCTTATTTGCTGGTTAGGAGATGTAATGTTAGCCTGCTGTTTTCTGTCTGTGTGTGTCTGTGTGTGTGTGTCTGTGTGTGTGTGTGTGGAGTGATTGGAAGAGAAATGGAGAGAAACCTGACTCGCTGCAAGCGTGTCTATTTTTTCACCTTCCTTGATGATGCTGATATTGCATATTTTATCCTGCATCCACCGTTATACGTGATAAGACCTGTGCAAGTGTTGGTCTTCAGGCTTGTAAGTGCGCCTGCTATTGGGGTGACCTATTCATCTTGATTAATTCTAAATATGTAAGTGTGCTTCATGCTGCAGTGACGGCATCTATATTGCTATATTGATGAAATAGAATTAAATGTTTACTGAAACCTGTAAGTGCGCCTGTTGCCGGGGTGCCGACCTCTCTTTTACTCAGTTTATAAGTTATTGATTGCTTTAAGGAACTCATAATGTATGTGGTCTGTTGGTTTCTCCAGCTGTAAACAATGAAGGCATCTTGTCATGCTTTTAGACCACAGGTTCTATAGAATGATAACGCTCATATCCTGAGCCTATGTTATGCATTTGATTGATAGGACATAGGCTCTGAGAGACAGACCAGAGAGAAGTTGTTTTTCAGTGGATATGCCAACTGTCAATTTGGGGTCATCACTATGTTCCCACAGCCCTATGTTCCTCCATTTCTAAGACATTTTCCCTTGTAAAAAAATAGGTCCTATGTTCCCCCAAGGATTTCCCCCCAAAAGTAGGCCCTATGTTCCCACAGGCCTACATCCCCACAGCGCAGATATGGCCATTCCCTAATGCACACAACGTGTTGTTATGACCCACCGGTCGCCAGTGGCATCTGTTACAATCCCACACGTTCACAACAGAGCATCACACCCACGAGCCAACTCTGTATTTTGAGACAATCTCGGACGTGGACATCTTCCGCTCCAACAAACCAAGCCCTGTCGGTGCAAATAGAGGTTGAAGAGCTGTGTAAACGTAGCGGATTCAGTAGGGAATGATGTGACAGTAAGGCAGAGGCAAGCTGACAGCCCCCGCCTGCCTCCTTCCCCGCAGAACACGATGCCGTGTGACCCCCCCCCCCCCCCCCCCCACCCCCCCTCTGTCAGCGCGGCCAGTCAGCCGGAGTGAGACGGGCAACTCCATTACCGGCCCATCCGCCAACGCAACCTCGCCGACACAAGAGAGCAATGGCTGGGTGTGATGAGGCCTGACAATTAGTAATGACTGTGTTTCTACCTCCCTGCCGCCCACCGCCTGCCTGTCTGGGTTTCACGGCAGTGGCACAGCAAGCGGGAGAGACACCAGACCGCAGCTCCACAGCCCTGGGTGTACTGGGTGTTCTGTGTCGGCTTAAATAGAACAGAAAGCGCTATTGTCATTGTAGCGATATGGTGGAATTAGGAGTGCTACTCCTGATCAGTGCCGTTAAATACAAGGTAAACAGGACAACTACTATATTCATCCCTCCATACTACACATATAATTCACCCCAATCTACACACATCACTCACTCCATGCTACACATATCATTCACTCCATGCTACACATATCATTCCCTCCATGCTACACATATCATTCACTCCATGCTACACATATTATTCACTCCATGCTACACATATCATTCACTCCATGCTACACATATCATTCACTCCATGCTACACATATCATTCACTCCATGCTACACATATCATTCACTCCATGCTACACATATCATTCACTCCATGCTACACACATCACTCACTCCATGCTACACATATCATTCACTCCATGCTACACATATCATTCACTCCATGCTACACACACCACTCACTCCATACTACACACATCATTCACTCCATGCTACACACATCACTCACTCCATACTACACATATCATTCACTCCATGCTACACACATCACTCACTCCATGCTACACATACTGTATCATTCACACTCCATGCTACACATATCACTCACTCCATACTAAACATACAGTACAGCACAGTACCCATAGTTCCTCACAATACACATGTCATTGCTAAGTGTTTAAAAGTGCAGGTCAGTATAGCAGTGCATAGACAGATATAAAAAGTACAAAATATACCAACATAATATGTATATATAAAAAAGAAAGAAATTCCAACCTCTTATTTCACCACTTTATTAGTGGACCGACACATTCGGTAGAGAGAAAAAAAATATGACGTATTGATCACAGAGGAGGGGAACATAATGTGTTGTGTGTTCACTGTAGTGAGGTTCTGTCTGAGAGCCATCCATCTGGGTTTAACCCCTTAAGCCGGACAGTTGGGTCCGATTCATTAGCCGTCTTTCATGGACTCATGGCTAAATGTTTAAGCTAGCGTGAAGGTCGTGGTGTCTTATGAAACTAGAGATCCTGAGGAATCCATAGATATCAGTAAGGGCTGACTCTGATTAGTCAAATAGTCGACTATACAAATTCTTAGTCGGGGACAGCCCTAGATATCAGCCTTGTCATGTAGGGATGGAACAGTAAAACAAGATCCGGTTCGGTTCGAGGCACCTAGAAAACAGTCCGATTTGCTTTGCCACTGTACTAGGCCTACATATCACTTGTGGAATGAGTGCTTTTGTTTTTAGAACTCGCAAAACTGTTTTGTAGAGGTAACATTGGCTAGAACGCTGAACATAGCGGAATATAAGTTTAGTTAACTTAGTAACTCGCACCTGCTGTCAGTCTGGGAGATGTCAATTAAAGTGGACAAGACAAGGTATCACAGAATATTCTCCAGCATCATTGAAGTTTGCTGTTTGGAAGCGTTACGGATTTAGTTTAGTCTATAATAGTGATGGATAAAAACAGACAAGCATTGTACGTATTGGACGTATGTGGGCATACATTTAACGTAAGGGGCCGTCAACATCACTCCAGTCCATCACCAGTGCATGGAGAGATTCGGGGAGGCAAGAGAAACTCCTTATAATTACATTTAGTCGTTTAGTTGAATGTTTTTATCCAAAGTGACTTACAAGTTCTGTACAACAAGTCAGCAGGAAGGGTACGACTCTGGCAGCTAAGGGTAAGTGACATTGGGCCTCATTCACCAATACTCCCTTATTATTTTTCTTATATTCTTTCTTACCTGTCTGTTGAGAGAAAAATAAGAAAAGCCACCGCCACATTTATCAAGCCGTTCTCTCTTCCATCCGTGCGGTCCGGTACCAGATCGCAAATGACATCACGTCATAAATCATTCTCTCTAGACTGTATGACATAATGTTCCTTTTTTTAATGTCTCTGACACATGCCTTCTCTATTTGAACGACCACATCAAACAAGAGGTGGACGCGGGCAAATACTGCGGCATGGTCATGCTGGACCTACAAAAGGCCTTCGACACTGTCAATCACTGCATTCTGATTGACAAGCTAAAAGCTATTGGTAAACTTTTGATAGTTTATCAGTGAGCTGGATGCAATCCTACCTTGAGGGGAGAGAACAGATGGTGGAGGTAAACGGTACGGTAGCACTTTATAATAACACCCTGTTATAATACATTTATAAGGTATTTGTAGATAATGAACTAATCATGAACAAACCATTTATATACATTCATAAATGATAATTAAATCATTTATAACTATATTTGTATAACATTTACAGATTAGTTCTACATTATTTATAACTCATTATCAACATTGTTTGTACTTGATTTGTTCATCATTAAATAATGTTGTTTAATGTGTAGTAACACATTTGTAGATGCTTTGAAAAATGGATATGAAAAAACGACTATAGTGTATCTCCATTTATTTTTCATGTTCAACAAATGATTTGTTAAGACATTCATAAAACATTTATAAATCATTTGCAGATGCTATCGTGGGGGCCCATCTAAAGTGAAGCCTATTCATCATTAACAAGTGTCTAATACAGTTCATTATTTGTTTACTTTTTCATCACATGTTACAAATGTTGTAGGCAGCTTTCGGATACACCCTTCTTTGTGACATCAAACAGTGACAGAATTAGGACTAAAGATAAATGCAATTTTATTAACATATAAAATACATGTGCATGACATATAGGGTAACATCGGGGGGCACTAGGACCCAGGAGTACCCTGGCCAGGTACTTGACGTCACGTCTGACTGGAAGCACAAGTTATCTGTGCTGCGTCTATACTTTTGCTTTTAATAAGGTATGAGCAGGCTAAACACCTTTTTTTGTTGGTAAATCTATTCCATCATTTCCGACCTACAAACAACTCTTATGTTGTGTAGACGTTCGTGTAGATGTGGTGGCCGCTAACATTACATTTGTTCGACACGACACACAAGAGTAATAATGATTTGTGTCGTGTCATCATCACTGAGCACACATTGCAAATGTAACGTTAGCGGCCACCACATCTACACGAACGTCTACACGATCAATACGTCATATTTTTTGATAATGAGTTATAAATAATGTAGAACTAATCTGTAAATGTTATACAAATATAGTTATAAATGATTTAATAATCATTTATGAATGTATATAAATGGTTTGTTCATGATTAGTTCATTATCCACTAATGCGTTATAAATACTTTGTAAATGGTATACAAATATAGTTATAAATGATTTAATAATCATTTATGAATGTATATAAATGGTTTGTTCATGATTAGTTCATTATCTACAAATACTTTATAAATGTATTATAACAGGGTGTTATTATAAAGTGCTACCAACGGTACTCTATCCCCCCCTCACAGTGAGCTGTGGTGTTCCACAAGGAAGCATACTAGGACCGCTACTGTTCCTAATTTATGCAAATGACGTGTCGTCAGCTTGTGACTGCAACTTGTTCTTGTTCGCGGACGACTCAGCACTGCTGGTCTCTGACAAGAACAAGTTACAGGTTGAGCTCAGAACTCGGCAGAATCTGCACCTGGCTCGCTGATAACAAACTATCATTACACCTGGGTAAAACAGAGTCCATTCTCTTCGGATCAAATAACAAACTCAGCAAGACCGACGGCTTCTCAGTTACAGTGGGTGACAATATTGTCACAAGGAAAGATGAAATTACATACCTAGGGTCCATCCTAGAGGCAAATCTTTCCTGTGACAAAATGGCATCCAAGGTAATAAAAAAAGTCAATCAACGAACTAGATTCTTGTACCGGATCTCCTCTCTGGTAAACAAGAATACCCTGAAGACTCTGGCAGGAGCACTCATTCAAGGGTACTACGACTATGCTTGCACCTCATGGTACCA
>NC_140182.1:66702030-66869530 GCF_963971535.1 Notolepis coatsorum
AGTCATTATGATGAAGGAAAGACAGGGCTTTCAATGAGCTTTGAGATTTCGAAAAACTACATCTCCTAGGGTAGCCTATACTCCAGCTTTCTGGAATTACTTCCTGAATCCTGATTATAATCTTTTATTTATCTTATTTCTCGGGATTATATACCACATAACTGAACGTTATTGGCATAGTTTGGAGTGCAGTTAGTTCTGTGAACATTTAGCAACAATCGGCATTGCAAACGGATTCAAGATGGCGGACCTGCGCAAAAATAAAAAGCTGAGATTTCATTCTCGGTTCTTGATGCATGCCTGGTGATACTAAATCCAAATTGAACTCTGTCATTGGAACGAGTAGATTTGTCCCGATCCATAGATGTGCAATTCTATAATAATATTTCAAATTGCATGGGTCCGGATGGCACAATTTAGTACTGTATCTACAAAGCCTTCTTGTTTTTTCCTTAGATCTTTTGTACACGTGATCTCAAGAAGGTACGGTACTGGTCATTTCTAGCATAGTGTTATTCACTGTCAAAGATGCAAAGAAAAATCATAATTCATATTCTCCTTTGTTTCATCACAATTTAAGCAAGCCTAGCAATAGACACAATATTTCTGACACTGGGGATACATTCACTGAGGTCCATAGATGTCACTAGATACCAAGAGCATGCAAATGGACCTTGTAGAAGTGGAGCAATCTTCCATTTACTTGCGTATTTTAGGCGTATTTTCAGAAAATAGGGCTCCGGGCTTAAGAGGTTAAAGTCCAAATCTGTTCTTACCCAGGTGTGTTGAATGATGAATCCCACCTGTTCTTAAATTGAAATGTACGTTCACGCTCAATTAATTTGCATACAGACAAGCCTCGCCTGCTCCTTATAAGGTGAATGAGGCGTCTGCAAAACAGCTTGAGAGGTTCGGCATTGCATGCAGATCCATTCAACAGGATAAATAAACGGCTTAGCGAGGCAGCCTTAGCGCACGTCCGAGCGCACACACACACACACACACACACACACACACACACACACACACACACACACACACACGCACGCACGCACGCACGCACGCACGCACGCACGCACGCACGCACCCACGCACGCACGCACGCACGCACGCACACACACACACACACACACACACACACACACACACACACACACACACACACACACACACACACACACACACACACATGTCTCGCGACTCACGACTCAGTGCATGTGTGTGTGTGTGTTCCTGTGGGTCGCTCATTGCATGTGTGTGTTAATCTGATGACAAATAAAGACTTATACTTGTACTTATACGTATACGTACTGTATAGTGTGAAATAAATCGTTCCAGCAAAGTAGGCTTTGTCAATACTGAACAACTGCATGCTTGTCAAGAACCAATCGTGCAGTAGGTTGGGAAATACCGGATCTGTCACCTGTCATCTCTCTCTGAAAGGTCCCTGTGGCTAAAACCCTGAGTGCACTCAGAACTTGTAGGTGTGGAGTAGAGAAGAGAATAGAATAGAAAACGTTATTGCCATTTCAACACATGGTTGATTGGGATTTGTCTTGGTACCAGCGCATACAGTACATACAGTATAAAAACATACAATATAAAAACACAAGAATACATGCAATACAAGGGGGTTAAAAAGGTTTTGTGTGGCATAAATGGAGGCCACAGAAGGGCGATCACAGCCAATGATTTTTGACGCTGTGCGTAGAGTTCTTTTTAGATGTCCCCTATCATGGATGAAGAAGAAGAGAGGAGAGGAGAGGAGAGGAGAGGAGAGGAGAGGAGAGGAGAGGAGAGGAGAGGAGAGGAGAGGAGAGGAGAGGAGAGGAGAGGAGAGGGAGGAGGAAAGGAGAGGTTGTAAATATGCGTTCTATGCGTACGGCCAGAGCATCTAAGTGTTCTAACAGCAATATATAATCGATTTCAGAAGCAGAACACACGCAATAAGTTATACTAATAATAATTATTATTATTGAAAAGTTCTGGGTTTATAAAGTCGTATTTGGGGGTATTTGGGGGCAATTGACCAATGGTTTGCTTTCAACCCATGAACTTCTTATCAAACAGTACTGTATTTGCAAATGTGGTATGTCATAAATGTATAGATGTAGCAGTACTGTCTATCTGTATGTCGTGTATGTCATATATGTTATGATGAATTGAAAATGGGGGACCCTGATGTAAACAAGACGAAAGTCTTTCTCTGGTCTGCATCCCCTTAACAATTGTATGTATTGAGCTGTACTGTACTGTACCCATTCTGCAATCTGTTAATAAAGTTTTCAATCAATCAATCAATCAATCAATCAATTCCTCTCTCACCTTTTTATATATTATTTTAATTTTCTCGACTAAAACTGTATTGTATTGTATTGTTTGTTTTGTAAAGTGTCTTTGAGCATTAGGAAAAGCGCTATATAAATCTGATGTATTATTATTAGGCTTTTTTAAATGTTTCTCATCTGAGTAAGAGTTTCTTATCTGGGTAAGAGTGCTCTCGACCACTCTTAGAATTTGGTCTTGCTTAAGAGAAAAGCAAAAATAAGAAAACATTGCTGAATCCCAGGTAACAACAAAATAAGAAGAAATGCTAGTTAATAACGAAATCTGTTCTTATATCTCTTCATGAATGAGGCCCATTGTTCTTAAAACAGTGTTGAACCTGAGTGCTACAGTCTTGCATAGTAGTGGCGGACTCAGGCTGTTTGAAGGGCAGGGGCGAAAAGAAAAAAAGGGCACCCATACTGCACAACATGGGACCCCATCAGTGAGCAAAAAGATATGATGCGTCATGTATGGTGAGATAGTCTTCATCCTTGATTAAGATTAACATTAGAATAACATAGACAATCCAGATTAATAGTATAACGCACCTCCATGATAAAAACACACAGGGATCAATACACCTTTCAAATGTTTATTTCACCTCATTGTCATGGTGTTTGAAAAGTAGATTTATCATAGTGTTTGAAAAGTAAATGATCATGGTGTTTGAAAAGTGGATTTATCATAGTGTTTGAAACTTAGATTTATCATGGTGTTTGAAAAGTAGATTATGGTGTTTGAAGGCCTAAACCATTGCTGCAGTGGTACATTTCTCAATGCTAAAGATATCAGTGAGGAATATAAATATTTTGGAAACAACATTTTAATATGGTCTGGGTTGAAAAATAGTGAACCTATTATTTAAAAGCTATTTACAACATATATTTTACAGGATATAAAACAGTTTAACAGTTAAAGTTAATTTGAGTGCCGTTGAACTTCTTCCTTTCTCTCTCCTAACTCTCCTTCTCTCCTCCTATACTCCCCTTCTCTCCTCCCGTACTCCCCTTCTCTCCTCCTGTACTCCCCTTCTCTCCTCTCCTTCTCTCCTCTCCTTCTCTCCTCTCCTTCTCTCATCCTGTCCTCTCATTCTCTCTTCTATCTCTCCCTCCCCCCTCTCTATCTTCCCCATTCTCTCCATTAAAGTTAATATATTGTACCTGGATACTGGCTGGATCAGTGGGATATTTTAATGGCAACAGGAGAGCATTCAAGTTATTTGTTGTTGTGTTGTTTGAATCATTTCTCTCCCTATCATCATTTTCATCCTCGCTTTCTTTAGCATCTCCATGACCGTCTTCATCATCATTTCTCTCCATAGCATCATCTGCATTCTCTTTCCTCAACTTCTTCATCATTTCTCTCCATAGAATCATCTGCATTTTCTCTTTCCTCCACTTCTTCATAATTTCTCTCCATAGAATCATCTGCATTTTCTCTTTCCTCCACTTCTTCACCATCTCTCTTCCTGATATCATTATTTCCCTCTTGAATATCTCCATCTTCATTGTCTGTACTGTCTTTATCTAAGGTGGAGCAAATAATATTTGTTTTATAATAGTAATATAATTGTACTGTATATAATATTCATACTGTAGCCTACAATGTTATAATTGTATTATAAAATAATATGTCATATAGCACTACCACCACTAGCCCCCTTGCCTTGATTGGAATAAAAAGGGTAAATTAAAATTTGACACAATTTAAATTTAAGACACATTTTTCTGTCCAAAATAAGCATTATTGACCATGTTAGCACCAGATTCTCAGTTATAATCCAAAATATGGCTCTGTGAGACAAGCTTGTACATGTATCTAGTAGTGAGGACTTACAAATACATACCTGTATCCTTATCTCCTCCCTTACTATTGTTGCTTTGGACCCAATTTTTCAAAGAGAAGCTGTCTCTCGCAGTATTTTTCAGCTGCTTTTTAATATTCTTCCGATTTCTTTCTTTCCTTGGCATTCTGTAATCATAGAATATAGGCCAATGCTAAACCCACCTTTATCCTCTTAGCAGGTGGGGGCCCACATGTGGGCCCTCTTGAGGACGATTTGCCCACCTGCACTTTGGCGACCTCTAGCGGCTTGGTTGTGCATATTTCTTAATACAATCTATATATCGAATTAAAGCCCCATTAGTTGCCTGTCGATATCCCTTTCAGGTGACAAAATCCATTCAGCGGTTCTCGAGTTGCATGCCGATATGTGAGGCTTGCGCGAAGTACACGGTATTGCGCAAATACTACTCCCGACTCTTGGGGCTCTAGTTCCGTCAATCATTTGGCGATCTCGAAAAATTATTGGACAGGGTTGTATCCAATGAGTGTGGCTTTTCAATGATACCCCACCTGGGGATGTATGAATCAGAGATCTAGGTGAAAAGTCATGAGCGAAAACAGGAAGAGAAAAACTGCAGAATTAGTTGACGTCTATGAGAAAACTGAGCTTTTCTTTTGTACACAGTTTATCAAAATCACTCATAATCACTCATTTCTGAACGGATCTTTATTATCTACATAAGACTTCAGGCTATGGATCTTGGGTGTTTTTTAAGCCTCCAGCCATTCTGGGGACTACTACAGAAAAATCTGAGTAACAAGTTTATCTACAACTCAAGTTCAGACCTATGTTACTCTATTTCATTAGCACTAAAGGTGAGTTTTCCTTATTGTATCAGAAACTCCAGAATGTCATCTTTCAAAAGAGACCAGGCTCATGCATGTGGTATAAGTATAAAGTATAGTATTTTGGTTTGCAAACAAATTATGCAGTCCTCAAAAACGAAAACTAAAATGGCCACTCTTAAATTAGCTTTAAAAAGCTATTCACACTGAACTTTAAAGTGCTATATGGGTATATTTTGTGCAAATAATCCTCAAATAATTTGTACACTTTATTTCTAAATTGAGAACACAGGTTAGCATAGAATCAGCTAAGCAAGGTACCTGTTTAGTTAGCTAGCTACAGTAGTAATACAGCTAGCCTAGGCATTGTAGTCTACAAAAGGCATCGGCAATAATTAAGTCAATCCAAGTGATACTACATAATACTACAACTCCCACAACAATTCAGAAAAGTGCTTTACCGGCCAGATCCTGGTAGTGGTGCTGTCTCGAGAATGGAGTACTCCTTGTTTTCAGACCAGAGGAAATTATTTTTCATTCAGGCCTACTTTTTCTGTTAGCGTGAAGCTATGCCTTCATCAGATCGCATGGAATACATTTTGCGACGCCAAATTCAGTATGCAGTAAAGGAATATAGCATCAGCCAACGGACATATCGATCTACCAGATGGCGATCAATAACTGGGAAATCCTTTTTGGGATCCAACCGGCCACAGGTAAGAACGATTTCATGCTGATCAGGCCTTGTTAGCATAGCCAACCAGCCGATGAATGAATGAAAACTTTATTTAACAGATTGCAGAATGGGTACAATACAGTACGGCTCAATACACACAATTGCTAAGGGGATGCAGACCAGAGAAAGACTTTCGTCTTGTTTACATCAGGGTCCCCCATTTTCAATTTATAGTGACATTTATGACATACACAACATACATGACATCATGACATCATGACACATCAGTGTATGATGCTACAATAACGAATGCCGTTATTGGTAATCAATAATCAGAAACAACATCCCCCGCCCCCCCCTTTCATGCATTCATGGTGGAACATGATACAGATCATATGCATTTAGATTTTAAACCTATTCATCATCACGCTATAAAATGGGAACGTATTGATGAAAAAATTATTTAGTGTGGTGATTTTTGGCTGGTGAAAATGCTGAGTGGCTAGTGACTTTGGAAAACCACTAGCCACAGTGGCTAGTGAGCCAAAAAGTTAATGTCAAGCCCTGAGTAGGATGCAGGGTTACAGCTCAGACTGCATTAAGCCCTCTGGCATCTGAACATTCAAGAGGGGATGTGTCTAAAACTGAACATTTAAATGGATGGAATATTGTAGTGACGGGGCTGCTCAGAGTTGTAGCTAACACTTTTGGGTGACATTATTTAACCGTCTGGGTCAAGTTTAGACCATTGGAAGGGCACCAATGGGCACGTCCTCCCATTTTCGCCACTCAAAATGCCATTTTAGCGTGATATTTTCAGCTGTGGGGGCACATAATCAAGTTTAACCATTGGAAGGGCACCAATAGGGCACGTCCTCTCGCTTTTGCCACTCAAAAGGGCACTTTAGCGCGATGTTTTCAACTGTGGGGGCACATGGTCAAGTTTAGACCATTGGAAGGGCACCAATGGGCACGTCCTCTAGTTTTCGCCACTCAAAAGGGCACTTTAGCGCAATGTTTTCAACTGTGGGTGGGGGCACATGGTCACGTTTAACCATTAGAGGGGCACCAATAGGGCACATCCTCTAATTATTTCCACTCAAAAGGGCACTTTTGCATGACATTATTTAACCGTGGGGCACAAAAGCACTCAAAAGGGCACTTTTGCGTGATGTTTTTCAACTGTGGGGGCCCATGGTCAAGTTTAGACCATTGGAAGAGCACCAATAGGGCACACCCTCTAATTTTTCGCCACTCAAAAGGGCACTTTAGCGCACGTTTTTCAACCGTGGGTGCCCCCCCCACCTGAGTCCGCCAGTGTATAGACATATTAGCATGGTAGTAATATAGGCCAGGTAGATTAATTAGCAAAGTGCATAATAGTAAAAGACAGTACGAAGGTTAATGGTTTTTATTATTATTTTCTTTTAATTTCAGCGTCTACACCTGTAGACTACCACGTGGTTGGTTATGAAACATATTCAAACGGTTCTGAAGTGTACACTTAAGAGAGGGACATGCTGAAGATGGACTGTGGTGGCTGAATTATTGATTTCTGATTCACAGATGTGGGAAGAACATCCAGATGTCTATGGGGTCAGGAGGTAAAATCGCAGTCGACAAGAACCTGCTCGGTTAAACATTGGAGCTGGGGTAAGGGCATGTAAATAAAAATATTTAAATTTTTTATTCTTCATTTCAGATATTGATTGAAGAAGTGTGTTTTTAGTTGACAGCAGAACATTTGGCAGGTCTCATCTGTCCTGACTGTGGTGAGAAGTTCATTCCACCGTTGTGGAGCGAGGACCGAAAATAGCCTGTTTTCGCTTTGGTGACCCCCCAGGAGATCAGATACTAGGGTGTCTGAGGCGGCCAACTCCTTGTACCGGAGGCCACATGTACGCGGGTATTTCCACATGTACGTGGGACGGGTATTTTTGAAACCGTCGCTTTTTCTGTGCGTTTTGGCCTTTCGTCCACACGCAAACTGCGTTTCAGGTCACTGAAAACTGACCTTTCTGAAAACTCCAGGGTGGGGATTTTCAGAAACTGTGTTTTTTAAAAACACACATGTATTTGTGTGGACAGGAGAAACTGGAGCTCATGGAAAACACTGACATCATGACGAATTGTCCCGTTCACGCATGTACAGATATGATTGAAAACAATGGAAAACAAGAGTTTTAGGTCATGCCATCAGGTCAGTTTGTGTGAGAGTTTTTGCATTGGTGTGTGAGACAGAGAGATCTTCTAAAACAGGGGTGGGCAATTATTTTTCCCGGGGGGCCGAATGAGCAACTGAAAATATGTTGGAGGGCCGGGCCAAAATTCCAAACTCAATTATGCATAATATACATTTTATTTCTATATAAAAAGCAGTAAATGGCATTGTTTTGACCCCTGGTAAGAGTGTATGTTATTATTTGGCAATTAAAAGGTGAGGTTAGCTTTCAAAAATATCATTTATTCAAATAGAATTTATTTCCAAAATGATAAACAAAATGTGAAACATTAATAACAAAGGGCATGTATGAAAAAGTGCTATACAAATAAAGTTATTATTTTGAGTTTCATATACTATTGAAACAAGGATTTTCTTAGCTTTCTAAAGACATCACATCATCTTATAGGCAAAATAAACAAGACATGTCACTGAACTGTGTAAAGAAAAGTGTCCCAGTAGCCTTTTTTACTCTACATGCCTATATTAAACATTTAATGTTTTCAAAACTGTGCAAAAAAAAGAAAAAAAATATCAAGTGTCCCATTTCACTTGTTATATTTCCACATTTTAGTGTTCTTCAGCTTTTTTTTCTTTTCATTCAGTGTGATAAATCCAGTCTCTGTTGAGCTTTAACAAGTCCATCAAAGTCAGGTTGCATGTCTGAGGTGGAGATGCGAAGCACAGCTGCCAGATGTTCATCAGTGAGAGAGGATCTGTACCTGGACTTGGTAAACGTCATGACTGAGAATGTCTGTTCACATATAGGTGGATCCAAAGAGAACCAACATCTTCTGAGCATGTCTCCTCATGTTTGGAAAGTTCTCCTCCTTGAGAGCAGAGTAGAACTCTAGCAGTGATGCTGACTTAAAGTGCTCTTTCAGTAGTGAATCAGACTGCAGGTCAATGAGTTCAAGCTGAACATCAGTGGGTGCACTATCAACACTGCAGGTAAAGGGAGAGGAAACCAGCTGCATTTCATCCTCAACCTTTTTGAAATCTTGAAAACGCCTTGAAAATTCATCATGCAGTGCTCCCAACATGGATGAGTACCTGTGCCGTGACGGTGATCAGCTGATGGTTTGACTTCTTTCAGGGTTTTCATGTGTTTGAGATTGTTGCTGCCTAGTTGCCTTGAAATTAATTGCAACTTTGTCATGAAGGCTTTCACATGGCTATGCATTTCATGAGCAAAAATGCCCTTGCCCTGCAGTTGTGTGTTCAGTAGGGATGGATACCGTTCACATTTGAACCGATACGGTACCGGTACCTGTGAATCGATACCGGTACCCAACGGTACCTTTTTTCTGTACTTTAGTCTCTAAAAATTGTATCTACCTACCTCAGTTGTGAAAAAAGAAATCCAAACTTCAAATAACCACACTTTCGACCGTTTTCGGCTTGCCCCGACTGCTTTGTTGTTGAATCAAGTCAAATCCTAGGTAAGCGTATATTGTGCGTGTGAACGTTGACATGAAAAAAAAAAAAATAAAAAATTATCGTGTAATCTTTCGCGGGCCGGTCAGAATTATCCCGCGGGCCGTATCGGGCCCGCGGGCCGTACAATTCCCAGGTCTGTTCTAAAACAATGTTTGTGTGGATGGGATTACAATTATTTTTACATGAAGGAGGAAAAACACAGTTTTCAAAAACACCCGTGTACGTGTCAACGAGGCCTCGAAACACATCTTCACCCCTCCGTTTTCAAGAAGATTCCCATCCACGTGACAACGCAAAAACGCAAAGTATGAAAGTATCTGAAGGCATGACCTAATGTGCATGTTTAGTGTGGACGGGATGCCAAAACACAGAGACAACACAAAACACAAATAATAAAAACCTTCTTACTGTCTTTTTATTATTGTATTATGTGTCTACAGTGTATTATTTACTATTATACTTATACTACTACCTATCACGCTAATATTTTAATACTAAGGCTGTCAACGTTAACGCGTTATTAACACTTTTTAAGAATTATTTTAACGCCAAAACAATACACTCAGGTGTATTATTGATACTCTCATTGATGTTTGTTTCTCACTCAAAGTGTGTGTGTGTGTGAGAGAGAGAGAGAGAGAGAGAGAGAGAGAGAGTGTGAGAGAGAGAGAGAGAGAGAGAGAGAGAGAGAGAGAGAGAGAGAGAGAGAGAGAGAGAGAGAGAGAGAGAGAGAGATAGAGATGGGGGGGGGGTGAGAGGGGGTGAGGAAGGGGCAAGAGAGAAAGAGAGCTGGGAGTGTGTGTGTGTGTGAGAGAGAGGGGGGGGGGGAGTCCTCAGCCCTTGTGTGGGTGAATGTAACAAGTTCCTAATGTTTTCTTTTTCCTATTATTTCATGCACACTTTATTCATTGTTTTAAAGGGGAACTATCTTATAAATGGCCTTTTTCAGTGTTTAGCATTGTTTCCTAGCTATGTGGACTTATATTAATATGATCTATGTCTCTAATTCTCATATTGGCGCATTCTTCCAATTCTCCTCTCACAATATTCACCCTCACTGAACTGAGTCATCTGAAAATGTGATGATTTGTGATGTCAGAGAGACTCAGCTGCATGATAATGTGGCAGATGCCACCAGGCCACACAGTGGTTTAGGAGCCCAGCCTCAAAACGGCTCAAGATCTTTAGGTAGAAAAATGCTGTTTTTGAGGATTTGATTAGAAATACAAAACAATGAATTAAAAAAAAATATAATTACAGAGGTGTTCCATAAACTCACAGGAATTGTGTAAAAGTGCCCAAATAGTGAAAGAAATAGTCAAATAGTTCCCCTTTAAATTATTATTTTCTTAAGTTATTTTGTGCATCACTCTGTTTTGAATTTGATGCAAATGTGCAATGCATGGGGGTCATCCTTTTGTGTTAAATGGCTGCATAAAGCAAGCATTTGTTGACTCTCATGTTGATAAGCAGGGCTGGACTGGGACCAAAAATCGGCCCTGGCATTTTTGGCCCAGACCGGCCCACCATAATCGGTCGGACACCACCCACCAGTACACCATCCTTGCGGTTCCCTTAAATATGCGTACCTACTGTACTATTACTACCCAAACACTACAAAGCTGGGTAGTAAGTGCCATGGACAAGTGTACCAGTGCAAGTTGACCAGTGTACTCACTCTGAATCTTGTTTTGGGTGGTGATGTAAAAACATCTGCATCATAGCAGGCTCAGGATGGGCAAAGTAGTCTATAGCCTGTTCATTTGATACTAACTACTCAGTTCATACAGATTTCAAGTATTCAAATATCAATGATGAATATTGCATAAGGTTTACACAGTTAATAGATCACGTTCTTGTTTTATATTCATGTTCAGAGAGGAGTATAGTTAGATCTTTGTATGTGATTTATATGGCAATTAAATCAATGGTGTGCTTGTTTGTTTGTTTGTTGAGTTTGACCTACAGTTCTGTATTCATAGTGGCTCCGCTCGGCGTCACTCATGCACTGTCCTCTCACTATTTTCGAGAAAATACAGCGATATTGTCTTCGTCACTGGAGTGTCTGGAAGATGGTGATCATTCTAAAAACCTCCACCGGTTTTCGTATTGGGAGCACGCCGCTACATGCCTCCCAACTGCAGTCTTCCTTGCTGTGGCTGGTTGCGGTAAAACCTTTCAGCGACACAGCTGGACTGTAGGACGCGCCGCTGTTGTGAGAAGTGGTGGGTTCCAGGTTGGTGAGTAATGTTTTGCTTGCGAGCTCCACTTGTCTGTTAGTGCTATGGGGGCTAGTTGATGTTAATGTTAATGTTTGCGAAAACCGGCCCCAGATTAGGGTCCTTTGTTCAGCCTTTAGGCGACGACGGAGGACCTTGGTTTGAAGCCCATTATAGCAACTAGTGGGCCACGGCCAGTAGAACTGGTGATCCCAGGATCTCTGGACGCGTGGGTACTTCTCTGTCACCGTATAGGCCCCGTCTCTCATATGCAAATGAGAGTTTACCCTAAACGAGGAAATGTGAGCATGGATGTTCATTATCGGAAAATCCATGTTTAAGTCAGCTACAGCCCAGATGGGAATTGTGCTGGCTCCGCCGGATGTTGGTAAAATCACCGTTGTAAAACTGTGTTAACATCTCGTTTCTCTTTTCTCTTAAAAGGTGAGGAGGATTTCAGAACGGCGGCCTGTCTGAGTGTGACTTGTTGTATCGTTGTGTACGAGTTCAGGTGGTAGCTGCTTAGCTTGCTTAGAATACACAATCGAGAATTGTGTATTCTCTCATTATGAAAAACGGCGTTCCTCTGTAGAGTGTTTTTGCCATTTTTTGTAGGTGATAATGGGTTGTGTGTGTCGTGTGACCTACAACTGGGTTGGGCTGGCCACAGAAGCACATGTGTAAGTCTGGTACCGGGGCTCTTGAGAGGGCCCTCTCTATTCTGTGTTTTTCCTTAGTAAAAATCAGATAGCAGGTTGGCACATGCGCTGTGTGAAGCTGTTAGACGCTTCATGGAGCTGACTATGACTGCGTCATACTCTTTTTTGTCATTACATCGTATCATGGGTGTGGGGTCGTAAAGGGGTGAACTGGTAACCTTTTCTCCCCCTTTTTTCTGTTGGTCAGGGGTAAACCCACCTGTCCTTCAAGGTTCCTGTCACGTTGCGGTTCGGCACGTTACAGGGTGAGGGGGGGGGGGGGGGGAGTTTCCTGGTCCCACGCCCTGGAATATTGGGCGTGTGCACCGCAGAAATTCCCCCGCCATAGAGTATGTCACTGTGCGCGTCTCTGTTGGTAGGACTTCCGTGTGCTGTTCAGGTCCATATGATGGATCTGTTTCGGGGGGTGGTCAGGGCTCCTCCTCACTAAGCTCCTATTCGGGCCTTCTGTGAGTTGGGTCTCTCCTTCCATGTGAGGGAGCCTCCTCAGAGTACAGAGCCTCCTCCTCAGATTGTCAAGGTGAGTGGAACCTCAAGAAAGAGTCCTACTCTCTTGTGTGTGTATTCGATTCAATTCGATTATTGAGTGTGTATGGGTTCAGTGCCTCCTCCCCGGAGAGCCCTAACACCAAACCTTTACATGGCTCAAGGTGCAATATATTCTTTTCAATCTGTACAGCTCGCGTGGGAAGTCTCTCTGGGGATTTCCGTCTCCTCCCTATGGGAGGGTGGCGGGATGTAAAAATTTGAATTTTTTTTACCCCCGGCTGTGTAGACTGGGATACATACTGTTGGTGCTTCCTTCTTTTCTATTAAGAAGAGTTGGAGTTAGGAAGCATCACACCCCTCTTGTCGTTCCCCTGGGCGCCTTGGGGATTCAATGACAGGTCTAAATAGCCTGTTCATTGATGTGGTTGTGTCCCGACGCACGTATAGTGCTAGCTCGGGGTGTTCTGTAATCAGGCGAATGACTGGCACGCCTTGGTTGCTTGAGGTTAAAACGGTGTTTATAAACGGCGTTTATAAAGAGGGGTCTCACGCCCTGGGGGTGGGCCACCGGGCGCGGTTCGCACCGAACGTCTGGGTGGCGCCTTCTTTTCATGTTTAAGATCAACACGCATATCTGCCCCTTCTCCTGGAGTAGGCATGTCGGCGTGGTTAGGGCACGGGACTGGTTCTGTTCACGCTGGTCCGGATCAGTTAAACCCGTTGTCCGCCGGGGATGCAGATCTGCTGTTCTGGTACCCTGAGGGACTTGGGCTTTTTCAGGGGGAAAATGCCAGGTTGGTCCGGGTGTCACAGGGTTAAGCGCTATGGAGACCCTGGTTGGGTACATTTTGTACTCTGCACTGTCGTAATGGCTTACGGCCATGCCAACCTGTACACGCTCGATCTCGTCAGATCTCGGCCGCTACGCAGGTTGGTCCTGGTTAGTACTTGGTTGAGAGACCGCCTGGGAATACCAAGTACGGTGTGCTTGGGGCTGGTTCTCCATTCTTTTCGCTCCTCTCTCACGCATGGCGAAGAGGGGCCTGTTGGGGTGGTCTTCGACCTCCTCTGGTGACCCTGTGCTTCCCGTATTGCCGGGCCCGGTCCGAAGTAATGTTTCGTCGACCCGTAGGCCTGGGTTAACCCTTTTTTGAAAACTGAAACACTTGTACTGCGGTATAGCCGGTGTATACCCGCAGGTGTGTTTTGGAGTTTTTTCTTGAGGGGTTATAGGAACCTCAAAGGCGCTAAAAACTAAATTACAAACATCTCAAAACAAACTGGTCAGACTACTGCTTGACCTTACTCCTAGAACCCACCTCACCCCTGCCCACTTTGACAACCTAGGATGGCTTAGAGTAGACGACAGAGTACAACAACTTGCAATGGGCCTGGTCTACAAGATACACTACACGACGAAGGTACCCATGTACATGTCAAAATACTTCCCAAAGGTCAGTGAATACCACGATCACAACACCAGAGGGAGCTCCACAAATCATGTTAAACCCAGATTCGGCTCAAATAAGGGACTAAACACGTTTCGCAATTATGCCACATCAATGTGGAACGCCCTACCCAAAGCTGTAAAGGAATGTGGATCACTACCCACTTTCAAAACCTCTCTCAAGGGACACCTACGGGAGACTGCAATTCAACACTCGCCCCTGTAAATATCCTAACCCAACCCCCTCCAATGTACAGTCATTTACCTAGTATGGTTTTGTCAATAGTTCAATGTACAATTTTGTTTGTTTGTACAGTGTCTCCTCCCCCCCCCCCTCAATGTACAGTATTACTTGTTTATACAGTGTGCCCCCCGCCCCCCCCCCCCCCCCCCCAACCACCTCCAATGTAAATTACCCAGTATGGTTGTCAATATCCCAATGTACCCAACCCCCCCCACACAACCTCCTCCAATGTACAGTTTCTACGTCAAATGTATATACTCCCTTTTCTTGACTCCTTCTGTATCACAAACAGTACTGTATTTGCAAATCTGGTATGTCATAAATGTATAGATGTAGCAGTACTGACTATCTGTATGTCATGTATGTCATATATGTCCTGATGAATTGAAAATGGGGGACCCTGATGTAAACAAGATGAAAGTCTTTCTCTGGTCTGCATCCCCTTAACTCTTTAAATGCCATGCCTGGTTTTCCATTTTACCGCTTGAATGCCACCATCCGCGCCAATGTTAACGTTAATATCGCCTAATCTATGTTTTAAATTATGGCTATGTGTCTAATCTGCCCATCGCATTATCAAAGACTATGTTCCAGACAGTGCTGTGAAGGCAGATTGTTTTTTTATCGCGTCGTTGCCGTTTCAGAGCAGTTAGAAAAGCCCCCGTTTTGATATAAAAAACAACTCATTCTGGAGCATTCTATGAAAATCGTCTTTTAGTGGAATATTCCACAACGTTGATATTCGTCTGCCTTTTTATGAATCGTTTTCAAATAAACGCTAGATGATCAATATTATACGTGCACGCACGCACATTACGGCCGCGCGCGGACAATCGCCTTGTTGATTTCCTCTCGGACTTTTACAGTGAAAACGAAAGAAGAGATTTCACAAAACAGCTTATAACTTCATCAAAATTACTCTGATTATCCTACCACTGATAACATAGAGTCCTTACCTGACATCAGATGGTATCCAACTGGTATATTCCAATTCCTGATCACCATTCGAAAAAATCGATACGTGTATGGATCCAACGCGACACAGTGGTTCTCCATGATCCGCGGAGATCTGAGGCTCCAGAATGAACTCTAGTAACCCCGGCTGGATCAGTGAACTGGAAAATGTGGAGTACCGGATTTTTTTCCCCATTCATTTTCATTGAGTCCATTCCAAAATCACTTATGTCATCTGGGAGACGACAGGGGGCGCTTTTTTCCACAGTGATCACCGGCGCAGCTCGGCAATACTCGGGTAGGCTCGGGTGATGCAATAATTTTTCAGATCGCAAAAAAAAAAAAAAAAAAAAAATTCCGAGAAATCTCGTGAGTGGCTAGCAACCACCTATAAAAAAACACGAGAAATCTCGTGAGTGGCACTGAAAGAGTTAACAATTGTGTGTATTGAGCTGTACTGTATTGTACCCATTCTACAATCTGTTAATAAAGTTTTCAATCAATCAATCAATCAACAACCACCGCATTGGGTAACACCAAGGTGGTTGATTCCCTGGTGTGTTGGAGCAGTGTCAACTCCCGGGTTACCCGGTTGAGGGTGTCCCTGCACGTTCATGACGTCTGCCAATCGTGTCAGCCTTCTCTGCCTTAACCCCTCTGGGTGGGTTTTTTCAGGCTTGGTCATGCAACAACGCCAGCATACGCCCCTTTCGCCGGGGCGGCTGTTTTCAGCTGACTCCTTTGGCGCCTGTCTCGTCCGCAGTGCTCCAGGCTCAGGTTACAGCCTGTTGCCTGGTTTTCCCCGGTGCGCTGCCTGCTTCCGTTGGTTAACCTTTTTGTGTGCTTACGGCCATGCTGACTGCCTGTTCTGCAGGGTCAGTGTGCCAGGCGGTGTGCTATTGGGGGGAAAGGGCCCGCTCTTGGAGAAGAGGGGCCTTATCCGAATACGCTGGCGATGTGGGGGGCGGTGTCACTAAGTGACCGCCTGGTGGGGTCCTGATGCCTGGCGTCATTGACCTCTCCGGGCCCCCGTTTTCCAGGGGATCCAGTCCCTTCGGTGGGTCTGGGTCTTCCTTCGCGCTCCGCTGCTACGGCCTTGCCACAGGGTTGGGTTTGCCCTTGACCCCGTGATTCTGGGGGCAGTAACGAGGTTGTTCCCTCCGTTCGTTCCCGGGTGGCATGTGGGTTGTGCGTGTGTGTAGTCGTGGGGTCAGGCCACGGTCTGCTCACCCTGTGCGTTGAGTTGCTTGAGTGCCTCTTCCCACGGTCGGGTCCGTCGCCCTCCCGGGGACCTCCAATAGGGGGGGTGCCCTCCATTAGGGGGGGTCCGGGGGGGCTCGGCCCTCCCTGTTCTGATGGTTGTGGGGGGCCTCAGCGGGGTGTATTTGTCGGCCTATGGCTCTCGCTAGGCCTCCCTTGTGCATGAGTGACGCCGAGCGGAGCCACTATGAATACAGAACGATAGGTTATGACTATAACCAAGTTCTGTTAATAGTGGTCACGCTCGGCGTCTGACGCCACTGCAGCCCTTGATCTCGCCTTGTGGTGAAAGCTTGGGAAGGAGGCAAGGGGGTGGCCCCACCCCTGCTTATATGGGAAGCTGATAGGGGTGTGGTCAGACAAATATTGGGATATAAAGGTACATTGTGGTCTTTATTCAGTGCGCGTGCACATGCGAGGACAGTGCATGAGTGACGCCGAGCGTCACCACTATTAACAGAACTTGGTTATAGTCATAACCTATCGTTAATGTGCCTACCATGTGAAGGTGCATGATCAATGGACAGCACAAAAACAATTTGTGTAGGTGGAGACTAGAGCTACCACAGATAGTAATAAGTTATAAGAGTAAGTAATCCATACCATATCCTAATAGTTACCTTATTAGATTACCATACTTGGCTGAAAATAAACTTTGCTGCCTGTTGTGAATGTGTTTTCCCTGTAGGCTAATACATACGTAGGCATACATTTTTGCAGTTGAGCAAAAATTTGCAGTTGAGTAGGCTATATGTGCTGTGTTTTTATGTCTTCCATCGAGGACCACAGGTGATATCCACAGGAATACAAATTGGTCAAGATCATTTGTTTTTATGATGTGTTTTTAATTTCCAAAAAAATTCCAAAATAAAAAAATTATGCAATGGTTATACAAAATAAAACCGACCAAACCCCCCTTATATCAGATGTAGCGAAACATTTAAATAAAGTATCTAGGCGATACCCAGCGTCACATAGTTAACCTATTTATAAAAACAAAGTTATAGAAATTATATGACGCCGCTCTGCGTTTAAGCCATAACGAAGTGCTAACTGCACAAAAACAGGCTACTGTCGTCTAGTACGTGGCCTCCTCCTGAGTCTTCAAGAAGGTTGCGGCTTCCTTAGGCGAGGAAATCGGTATCCTCACTCCGTCTTTGGTTATGAACAGCTGTGCAGGGTATTGTAGGGACGGTTTGAAACCTAGATTGTAGAGTGGGCCCATGACGGCTCTGTAGCGGGAACGCTGCTACACGACTTCAGGACAGTAGTCTTCAAAGATTTGGACTGGTTTCCCTCCATATACCAGCTTACCCCTCCTCTTCCGTGCCTCCAGAATAATTATTTCTTTTATTCCATAATCAAATCAAATCAAATTTATTTGTAAGGCCCGACAACACACGTTAATGTCCCCATGGGCCGTACACGTCTTCTTTAAACAAGTCAAGAAGAAACATAACAATAAGTCAAGAACAGAACAAGAACACCATAAGGTCCAACAAATTTAAAATAAATGCAAATAAATGAAAGAATGCAAGCACTCCCAGACATACCCCACGCGAAGGTAAGGAAAAACTCACTAAAACCTAACAATAGGGAAAAATGCTCCACAGGCAGTGTGGAGGAGAGAAACCTTAGAAGGGCCATTCAAGGGGGGATCTCCCTTCTTAGATGTCGGTGATAGTAGTGTTGCAGACTAACAGTTGGTAAGCATGCACTCAAGTCAAGTCAAGTCAAGTCAAGTCAAGAGTTTTAATTGTCACGGCATACAGGTATACAATGAAATGCGGGTGGTCTTGCCCGCAACGATGTGCAATACAGTGGTACATATAATAGAATCAAAAGAAGAAAACAACATTGTGCAGTAACAGGTAACAGGTAACATGGAGTGACATCTCGGTATCTGTACATAGTTATTTACAGAGCATATGGGACATGCTAGTTAGCTTTGGTAGTGCAATACACTGTTCCTGTTATTCTAATTTAAAGTGTCCTTTCCTTTGGCCATAAGTGTGCGTGTGTGCGACATGAGTGTGTGCCCGCTCATGTTAAAGTGTTAAGTGGCTGCTCGTGTGTGAGCGTGCACAGTGTGCGTGTCGTGTGTGTGTTCATGTGTGCTTGTGTGTGGACAGTTCAATGTTCTGAGCACTCAATGTTCATTGTTCATGGCTCTGATGGCCTGGGGGAAGAAGCTGAGCCTAAGCCGCTCTGTCCTAGTAGCTGGGGTTCGCAGGCGTCTGCCTGACCTCAGCAGCTGAAACAGGCTGTTATTGGGGTGGTGAGGGTCTTTCATTATCCTGCAGGCTCTGGATTTGCACCTCTTGTTGTATAGAACCTGCAGGGGGGGTAGTGCAATACCCGTGGTACGCTCGGCTGAGCGCACCACTCTCTGTAGGGCCTTCTTGTCCTGTGCCGTGCTGTTTCCATACCAGGCTGTGATGTTTCCGGTCAGGATGCTCTCTACAGCTCCTGAGTAGAAGGACTGGAGTATCTTTCCCGATACTCTGAACTTCCTTAACTGTCTCAGGTGGTAGAGACGCTGTTTCGCCTTTTTTACTACTGTGTCTATGTGTGTTGACCATGTCAGGTCCTCTGAGATGTGGACCCCCAGGTACTTGAAGCTGCTCACCCTGTCCACGGTAGCCCCGTTAATCATCAGTGGTGTGTGCGTCTCCTGCTGTCCTCTCCTATAATCCACGATCAGCTCCTTGGTTTTACCAATGTTCAGGAGCAGGCTGTTGTCCTGGCACCAGCGGTCCAGTACCTCAACCTCCTCCCGGTAGGCCTTCTCGTCGTTGTCCGAGATCAGCCCCACCACCACCGTGTCATCTGCGAACTTCACTATGGAGTTGGAGCTGAACTTGGCCACACAGTCGTGTGTGTAGAGTGAGTACAGCAGGGGGCTCAGAACACAGCCCTGGGGGGACCCGATGCTCAGGGTGATGGTGTTGGAGGTCTGACCCCCCACCCTGACCGCCTGGGGTCTTTCGCTCAGAAAGTCCAGTACCCAGGCGCTCAGGGCAGAGCTCAGACCTAGCTCGATCAGCTTGTCCACCAGTCTGGTGGGGACTATGGTGTTGAACGCTGAGCTGTAGTCAATGAACAACAGTCTCACATAGCCCCCCTTCTGACGGTCAAGGTGCGAGAGGGTGCTGTGCAGTACCTGGGAGACCGCGTCGTCGGTGGACCTGTTTGTCCTGTATGCAAATTGCATAGGGTCCATATCACTGGGGAGGGAGGCACAAATGTGGTCCTTGACCAGCCTCTCGAAACATTTCATGACCACAGAGGTGAGTGCCACCGGTCTGTAGTCATTTGGACATGCTGGGGAGGGTTTCTTCGGCACAGGGATGATGGTAGACATCTTGAAGCAGGCAGGGACCACTGACTCCGCCAGTGATTGATTAAATATGGCGGTGAACACAGGGGCCAGCTGGTTGGCACAGGTCTTGAGTATACGTCCTGTTATGCCATCTGGGCCAGCAGCCTTCCTGGTGTTCACCTGCATAAATGCTCTTCTCACACTGTGTTCCGACAACGAGAGAGCGTCCCCCCCCCCTCGCGGTTGCCCCCCCCCCTCCACAACAGCCGGCGCGCCAGTGACGTCACTAGCCGGAGAGCCAGCAGCGCCACTGTCTACACCAAACCGAGCGTAGAAGATGAGGAGGCGTCGTCACTCCCCATTGAGGGGGCGCTGACTTTATAGTCAGTTATTGTCTTCAGTCCCTGCCATAATCCTCTTGTGTCGTTTTGTGCCATTTGTGTCTCCAGTTTATCAGCATATGTCCTCTTAGCAAGTTTGACACCGTTTTCCTGGGGACAATACCATCGGCTATTGTTGTGATGTAACACACCACTGTGTCTGCGAGCTCACTGACGTCACTGGCGCTTCCTTTGAACATATCCCAATTCGTGTCTGCAAGCACGTCCTGGAGCGTGGCCTCTGATTCGTCAGTCCACTTCTTTGTCTCACGTGACACGACGGCGTCACGTGATCTCTGTTGATATGCCGGAAATAGCAAGATGGAGTCGTGATCGCTCGAGCTTGTGGACCCCGTTAATGGCGGAGCGGCTACTGCCTTGTAACCGGCTTTGAACGGGGAATAACAGTGGTCGAGTGTGTTTTTCCCTCTGGTGGAGCAAGCGATGTGCTGAAAAAAGGACGGCATCACTTTCTTCAGGTTGGCCTGGTTGAAATCGCCGGCCACTACCATCACTGCGTCTGGGTGTTTGATCTGGTGTCTGTTGAGATGATTGTGTAGTTCGCCCAGCGCTTTGCCGTATTCGCGTGTGGGGGGATATACACGGCAGTCATGACGACCGCGGTGAACTCCCTCGGGAGGTGAAACGGACGACACAGGATAGAAAGATGTTCCATGTCCGGCGAACACGAGTTTGAGAGAACCTGCACCCCCTCGGGATTAACCCAGGAATTGTTCGTGATGAGGCAGACTCCGCCGCCGATGGTCTTTCCTGAGGCAGCGGTACGATCTGCACGTAAGACTGTGAAGGCATCCGAGGGAGATACGCTTTTGTCCGGAGTCGTCGACGTGAGCCATGTCTCTGTGAGACACATAATGTTGATGTCTCTCATCTCCCGTTGGAACCGGACCCTCGCTCTCAGGTCATCCATCCTACCCTCCAACGAACGGGCATTCGCCAGAAAGATGGATGGAATTGCTGGGCGGTAAGCAGCTCTTTTTAGTCTCAGTCTGATACCTCCACGTCTCCCTCTGTGTCTCCTCCTGCCGTCGCCTTTGTTCTTTTCCTTGCCGCCATTCTCCCGTCTGATTTCTGCTGGCCATTCTAGGTCAAAAGTGTCTCCAAACTCCTCTTTGAGCCCGGGGTTCAGGTCCATAAGTGTCTGACGGTCGTATGACGTACCCGCCAGTGTTGCTTTAAATAAAAAAGTAGAAAAAACAAACATAATAGCTAAAAGTGAGTACATCGTTGCGGAGCTAAAACCAGAGGCGTCTGACCAGGGTCGCGTCCTCTCAAGATATCAAGTGTGTAGTGAAACACAGATGAGTGCATGCAATAGCAACTGAACATTTTGAAAGATTAAAGATAGAGCTGATAGCGATAGCAACTGAACATTTTGAAAGATTAAAGATAGAGCTGATAGCGAATAACTAAAACCGAATAACGAATAACTGCTCTAGGCCTGGAGCTATTTGTTGCTTTGGCACCGGCTCTGTAACACTGGTCCAATTCGGGTGTCGTAGGGAGGATCCCCTCCCCCAGAATATCAACCAGTACCTTTGCAAACAAGACATTGGGTTGGTTGCTATTCACGGACTCATCCAGTCCTATTATGCGAATATTGGATCGACGGATACGGGATTCGACGTCGGTTAGCTTAGCCTTTAGCTTATCATTGCTTTCTTCTAGAGCCAAACATCTACCATCTATCACGTCCACCGTGTCAGTCCAAGTATTCAAGCCGGCTTCCACAGCGGTCAGACGCCTGGCATGTTCACCAACCGCAGCCCAGAGGCTGTCGAGTTTGGTTTCGATAGAGGTAGCCTGGTTGGTTAAGGATTGTAAACCGCCCGTTAAGGATTGCCTGAGAGCTTCAATTAGCTTAGCAATGGCGTTCATATCAGTGGGAACGTCGTCTTTTTTTTATTCGCTTCTTGTTGATTTCTTCATTGTGGTTCTTTCAGTCGAAATAGTTCGTAGAAAACCTAAGGTGATGTATACATAAAGGTTTAACCGAGTTGAGAGTATAAAAATAGGCTTTTTGTATTTAATTTTTTTATTATTTTTTAAACAAACATATAAACAAACATGACAACACACGATAAGATATACAAGCATTAATTGTCAGGGCACATCCAATGAGATCACATTTTAGCTAGTTGTCTTATATAAGATATACCCCTAATACCTGTTATCTAAAAAAACCTACACACATATGCTCAGCTCGAACCCCCCCCTCCCGGACCCCACCTTGAGAAGTACCTCCACTATCCCTCGCACCTAACCAGACACTACCATTATAAGCTAGCTTTTATTCTCTCCACCACTTCTAACCACATTGACATTTTGGATTCATTGAGACCCAGAATTCTTGCTGTAGATATTTCATGGTAAATTACATTGAGATATGTAAGAAACCAAACTTTACGGCAAATTTTTTCCGGTTGAAACCAGCGTGATGCGATCAGCTTTTTGGCTACTGTGATACCCGATAAAACCAATCTCTTTAGCTGTGGATTCACTGCAAACTCAAAAACATCATTCAATAATAATACCGAGGGGTGTACAGGTATATTCCAAGATACGAGTTTTGAAATTTGTTGGGTCACATCTTTCCAGAATGCCTTAACTGGTGAGCAGTCCCAATACATGTGCATAAATGTCCCTTCGTCCCCATTTGCACATTGGGTGCATTTGGAATCTTGTTTAAGCCCCATTCGGCACAGTCTTATAGGAGTCAAGTATGTCCTGTGAATATAGTTAAGATTGATTTGTTGATGATCCGGGTTCCTTGATGTAAGTCGGACATTTGCCCAGGCTCCTTGCCAATCAAAGTCATTTTCCAGGTCTGGTATATCCCTCCTCCAGACAGAGTCAAGTTGGAGGGTTTCATACGAGGACGTTAGTAATTGATGATAAAATTCTGAAACAAAACCTCTCGATGTCTCTCTTGCGTAGAAGAATTTGTGGTATCTGTGGTGTTCAATTGGTCTGTCTAATGGAACACCGTGAGACTTCAAACATAGCTCTAACTGTTTGTGAAAAAGCCATGTGGACTTGGTGAGATTACATTTTTTGCGTATTTCTTTATCACTACAAAAACCCTGTTTGTTAAAAACATCCCCTAATGAGTGTATGCCTTGCTCTTCCCATATAGGGAATCTTATAGGTCGTTTTCCAATTAAGAATGCATTGTTATTAAATAAGGCTTTTAAAGTTAAAATATAAAAAAAGGGAGTAGCAGCGTAGCAGAGTGCGACTTCACATCCTCGACCCGGAACCGGAACTCCCCGTTTTAGCTTGTGTTTAAGGTTTATCATTTACATATGTTTCCAGTGGGGTTATCCCTTTACATATGTTTCCTTTAAGGGTGTCCTTTACATATGTTTCCTGTGGGGTTATCCCTTTACATATGTTTCCTTTAAGGGTTGTCTTTTTACATTTGTTTCCCTTAACACATTGACTGCCAGCCATTGTACTCATCAAAGTACCCAGTCTGCCACCATTGAAAGCCTATGGAGTGGCTCACCTTCTTTGCAGGGCTATAACTTTTTAAATTGTATTGCTATATTGACATTACTATGGCCCATTCAACATCGATTATCTATCGTTCAGGATGTGGGAACGTTATACTTTTTCATTCATACATTCATACAAAAATACCGTCTAGAATATAAGTATGTTTTTATCGTTTTCTGCAGTAATTCCTAGAACGTGAATTATAGGCCTAAACGCATATATTATCGATTGCCGTTTCTTCCCTAGACACGCTATATTAAAAAATTCAAATGTACATGATCGGTATAGTTATGCTTCATCATAATTCCTTGATCGTCACAAACTGCTTTATGTAGTATGGGTTGATTTATTGATCAGATGGTTTGTAAATAAAGAAATGTACAATTGGGCTGAAAATAACGTTAGTGTCCTCTTACCGTGCGTCAAAGAGACTGGCGTTGAAAGATCCCAAGTATAGGACGTTGATCGCCTAGGTCCATTTCCGGTTTTGCTGTACAGTGTCCCACCCCACCCACCCAACCTCCTCCAATGTACAGTCCCCCCCCCCCACCCCCCCACCCCCCCACCTACCCTCCAATGTACAGTTTCTACGTCAAATGTATATACTCTCTTTTCTGGACTCTTTTGGTATCACAAACAGTACTGTATTTGCAAATCTGATATGTCATAAATGTATAGATGTAGCAGTACTGTCTATCTGTATGTCATGTATGTCATATATGTTATGATGAATTGAAAATGGGGGACCCTGATGTAAACAAGACGAAAGTCTTTCTCTGGTCTGCATCCCCTTAACAATTGTATGTATTGAGCTGTACTGTACTGTACCCATTCTGCAATCTGTTAATAAAGTTTTCAATCAATCAATCAATCAATAAACGCCGAAATCATATCGATTATTAAGTTTAGAAAGCGATCCATTATGTACATTGTGTCTGTCTGGAGCCTTGCAACGATATCTGACGGCCGGATGAATTTAATCGACGCACAGCCCCCATATCCTGTTTGCCAGTGTAACTCGCCCGAGCATCCACCAGGCGGCGGTATTGAGCCGTCGTTGCCTTCACCTTTAAGGTCCAGCTGGAGCATCGCAGGTGTATATATGAATTATGAATGCCATGGCGAAAAAATGAAATATTGATCTCAATAACGCTGTACAGCGAGGTCTGGCGGTCAAAGCATGGCGGGCAATAACGCTTTAAAGCGTTTCCGGCGGTGGATGTGTTAAGATAATTCCTTTACACATGCTTTTATTTATGATGTGAGTTTTTTTTTTACTAATACTTTGTGTTCACCAGCCTTGTACCAGCTGGCACTCGTTAGTAATCACGGGCAGTACTTATTGCTGCCCGTTTCTCACATTCATTGTCGCGCCATTGTTTTGTCATTGTTTTGTCTACAGTTGTGTTCGGTCACGTACTCACCTTTGTCACCTGTATTTCCCAGTGAGTCCGTTCCTTTCTTAGTCCATATTTTTCCAGCACTGCTGAGTATTGTTTTCGGGTTTTACAGTTCGCTTTTGTTTGTTACCGTTTTGACGTGTATCCTTGTTGCAACTGTTAATAGTAAAAGCCTGTTCATCTTCATCCCGTCGTCTCTGCCTCTACTCTCTCTGCTCGTGTTCTGCACTTGGGGTCTCCTCATCTATTCCCACACCAAACCCTCACAGATATGGACCTAGTAGTTGGGTCATCTGTGGCACTTAGTTTCTCAATGGATTTGTCATCTAGGAGGGTTAATAAACAAATTTAGCCGGAGTGTATTTTTTAAAAAGGCGGGGGAAATTAGTGAGAGACCAAAATCCAAAATGGCTGCTGTGGAAATAAACTTTTTAATGGTTTGACCTACAATGATGCACAATACATGGTACCAGCCCCCTCTCAGTCATGTACCAGCCCCCTCTCAGTCATGTACCACAGCCCCCTCTCAGTCATACCAGCCCCCTCTCAGTCATGTACCACAGCCCCATCTCAGTCATGTACCACAGCCCCCTCTCAGTCATGTACCACAGCCCCATCTCAGTTATGTACCACAGCCCCATCTCAGTCATGTACCACAGCCCCATCTCAGTCATGTAAGCCCCCCTCTCACTCATGTACCTGCACGACTGGCGGGGGGGGTGCTTAGTAAGATATGTGATTGGGCCAGCCCAGTGTCAGTCAGTACCAATGGGCCGCTGTCCCAGCCTAGTAGTGGGCCGGTCATTGACAAAAAAATCAAAAATAAATCAAAAGAAAAAATGAATCTTTTATTTTTTATTTTCTATAAATAATATATATATTTTTTTATCAAATCATAATGGCCCAAATATGCGTCGGCCCACCGGGAAAATGCCCGGTATGCCAGATGGCCAGCCCAGGCCTGTTGATAAGAGTATTACAACTTGAAAAAGATCTGTTTAAAGTAGATTTAGAACAGATAAGAAATATGCGATTAATTTGCGATTAATCACGAGTTAACTATGGACAATCATGCGATTAATCAGATTAAATATTTTAATCGATTGACAGCCTTAGTTTATACTACTATGCACTCAGAGTGTAAAACT
Organism: Notolepis coatsorum; assembly: GCF_963971535.1. Taxonomy (NCBI): domain Eukaryota; kingdom Metazoa; phylum Chordata; class Actinopteri; order Aulopiformes; family Paralepididae; genus Notolepis; species Notolepis coatsorum. The sequence continues at coordinate 66,728,428 of NC_140182.1, forward strand.
CAAGCTCGATACTATTTGACTAACTGACCCTTAGCTGCCAGAGAGGTACGCCTCCTGCTGACTTGTTGTTCACAATTTGTAAGTCTATTTGGATAAAAGCATCAGCTAAATGACTAAATGTAAATGTAAATATAATATACGTATACGTGTGGACGGCCTCGACGGTCTCTCCAAGCAGATTCAGACAGGCCCCTCCCAAAGAACTAACACAACAGCTCAGGGCTTCAGGGGGTGAAGCGCAGCACAACTTTCACCAGTCTGGTCAAGCACTTAGATATCTTAGATATCTTTTCTAATCCTAATTTCACGATGATTTCATGAGGGAGGAAAAAACATCTCTTTCCTACCCTCGAGAGCAATTAAAAAGATCAATTTAAACACAGGCTGTGAAAGCAGTTGACTTTTTATCAAATTAGATTAGAGTCAAAGCCAACATCATGCTTTACAACACTATGGTGCTGAATGCACCATTGATCTTACCTCACGAATGAATCATTCATTAGGTTTGTGTTTGACTGGCACGTATTGTAGCAGGCCAGACTCCACGGAGAGGGAAGCTGATTATTACCTCTGACAAGGTTATGCTGTCACCCCTGTCTGTGTGTTTGTCTGTGTGTGTGTTTGTCCCTGCATGATATAATATTCTCAAACTAAATTGTCTTTCCCGTCTCTTGGGCTGTAAAGATAAGAGTTCACGCATCACACATATTGACTGTACTCTACCTGACGCTGCTGCATTATGGTATCTCAAACAGGAGTCAATATCTATGCACAGTGCAGATTTATTTTTATTTAATCAAGGTATTCCACGATGAGACGAGGGGTGTTTACTGTGTAATAGCCTGGAATCGTAATCCTGCCGTTCTCAAATGTATCGGGTATTAATAATAGATTATCATTGGCAGGCTTCCATCCGTGACACAGAGGAGATCATCCTTGATGCTGGCATCTCTCTCAAGGGTTTCGCTTTCCAGTGGCGAGGATAAATCCTTATCAACAATACGCCCCGGTCTTCTATACTCCCCTCCCAGACAAATATCCAAGAGCAAAGTCATATCACACAAAAATCACACAAAATGTTTTTTTTATTATGAGGATATGATTCAAATGATGATGATTTCTATTCATGCATTTGCTTGTTTGCCAATCTGTCACATCTGTGACAGTATCTAACAACTGATCAAATCTGCGACAGAGTGACACGTTCAGCCGAACGCACAATTGGAGGGGGGCTTCCCACCCTCCAGAACATTTACAACAAGCGGTGCAGGGGTAAGGCTAAGAGAATCATCAAGGACTCCAGCCACCCGAACAACTGCCTCTTCGAACTGCTGCGGTCAGGCAAGCGATACCGGAGTCTCAAGGCGAGCACAGAAAGACTCAGAAGAAGCTTCTATCCCCAGGCCATCAGGCTGCTCAACGAACAATAAACACTATGCAACAACCATCAAATGCACACAGCACACACATCCACACGCACACACTCACTTTAAACAAACAACACACTGCAGCACCCACTCTCCACACTTTAGATCACCTAAACACACTTTATATTTATTGGTAAAGGATTTGCACTACAACTCGTACACCTTACTGTAAATTTTACCTAAATTGTACCTCATCCCATTTCTGCTTTGCACTATATATAATAATAATAATAATTTAGGACCTGCTCAGAGGTCATTAATCGGCATGCATGCGATTTGTCTCTGCGATTAACCCATCCCATCGTCCTTCCCCCCCAAAGGGAGCCAGGAGCAGACAGGCGCAACGTGAGCCGCACCAGGGGACCAATTCAAGTGCTCCTGTCCGTCTTCGTCAAGGACGCCACAGCGTTAGCGATCTTGTTGTTGTGCATGTTTTTCCATTGGGTTTATCTTATCGGGGGGGGACCCTTGCGAGCACGGGGAGAACATGCAAACTCCACACAGAAAGGCCTGGGAGATACCCCACCTGGGTACCTGGCATCATGGAAACCTGGTCCCCAAGCGGGAATCGAACCCTGGACCTTCTAGCTGTGAGGCAACAGTGTTTAACCACTACACCACCGTGCCGCTAGTATTGTATATTAGTACATTGCATGGTATATTGTATATTGTATGGTAACTCAGTTACTTCTATTCTGCATCGAACATTGTACATATGTCTATACTGAACACTGTGACCTCTATTTTTACTTCTATTTTACATGCTATACTATTTTATTTCATACTTATCTTGTCTAGCACAGTCTCTGGAGCGTAACAGTAAGAAGCATTTTGTATAAAAGTATTCTGTACTTCTGTATGACAACTATTAAAGAAACTTGAAACTTGAAACTATCCAACATCTGATAAGATCTGGGACAGTAGCCAACAACTGATCTGATCTGTGACAATATCCAACATCTGATCAAATCTGTGACAATATCCAACGTCTGATCAAATCTGTGACAATATCCAACATCTGATAAAACCATGAAAGAGTGTGTTGTCTTTTAGGCTAGAATAATTACAGGGTATTTAGAAGTCAGTGATTATTTATACGCTTTAGATGAAGAGAAGTTTCACTCGCTCCAACCAACCCACACAAAAGGGAACAGGGAACTGTCGACCCATGTGGGGCTCTTGAACGGTGAGGGAGTCTTGAATAGACTTCAGAGAGACTTTGTCCACGTAGAACACTGGAGCTCACCGACATACGACAATAAACGCTCATTAAAGACTAACTTTCTGACGCATGGTGAGTCAGAGTCAGAGTCTAACAGTACCGGGGTGACATTCACCGGTTTAAATACCCTCTCACACATAGAAGCTGAACACAAAACCGCAATCCGCACCAAAAACATGCAACTACGCAATTGCACATCGTTCTGTTCAGTGTAATCATAGTCCTCTTGCATCTCTTAAAGTCTGGGGATAAATGTACACCTCCCCAGCCAGACGATGCAGTATTATTAATTGATTACTATGCAGAGAGGCGTTCTGGATGAATGAATTTAACACGGTTGAACCGGAACTAATCTTGTATTTTTTTGCAGTTTATTTATTGTGATTACTGATATGTCAATCATATGTATTTGTATTTCTTCTTTCTTCTTTTCTACTATTGTTTTATTGAAAACCCTGCCTATAGACCTTTTCAAACTTGACAACATAAACATTCTCAATGGGCCTGAGTTTACTTCCTGTTGCTGTGTTTACTATGACCAATAGCTGACAGGAAATACACTTGGGCCCAAGCTGTTCCCCTAGCAACGGAATTCCACTGGAAATTCCTTCCAGCCTATATGCTGTGAGAACCGCTAACCATTGGAGAGTATTTAAGAGGTTAAAAGGGTCACCCCAAGGCTCTGACGAAGACTTACAACACACTACAGTGTTCTACTTTGTATTTAAGTCTCTCTGAAGTGTATCCTCAATTTATACACCCTTTCAGAACGCATGCTCCTTCCCCAACGATTCCTCCACCACCCGTTCCATAGGCAGGCATTTATAATTCAATAGAACTGACAGTCTGTCGTCGGCGTACAGGGGTGCAGCCCTCCGGGGACAGACAGGCTAAGCCTTTGAAAAGTGGAACATTAGATCAAGCACAAAAGTACAAACATAGAGCGGTTAATTGAGCTTTGGCTGCTGCCAGTGGTGTAAACGGACAGATTTATTGATTCAGATCTGAGGACGAAGTCACCGGCCAATTCTCATGCTTTTACGGTTGATTTTTCACCATCATGTTATTGTGCAAACAATAAAGCCGCAAAGCTGTAGGTTTAAGGAGAAAGAAAAAGATTTATATGAATTATATAACATACTTTTATTGCTCTTTGCAACTTATTTGGCTCATCACGTCGCAAATGAAGCGGTTGAAGGAAAGTGAATAAACACTGAGTTGTAGAGGGGGGTTCTGTGGTGTTGGTAGGACTGACTCAGTGAGATGCCCTCATTTCTAGCTATGAAATACGAACCATTGTTTTCTCATAGGCAGGCCAAAACACAGAGAAAATACCAACGTTTTAAAAAATATCTGTATACGTGTGAATCTCCATGCAGATTCAGACAGGCCCCTCCCAAAGAACTAACACAACAGCTCAGGGCTTCAGGGGATGAAGTACAGCATATTGGTTGACACGCTGTGATCCACTTTCTCCAGTCTGGTCAAGCACTTTTTTTTAATCATAATTTCATGATACAGAAACGTTCTGAGGAAATAAATATATATTTCCTGCAGTCGAGAGCAATTATAAAGATCAATTTAAACACAGGTAGCTGTGGAAGCAGTTTTCAGTTTATCAAATTAGATTAGAGGAAATGCAGGCGTCATAGCAGCATGGGGGAAGGGGGAGGGGAGGTAGAGGTATGGGCAAGGTAATAGCAGAAATATAGGCAATACAATTTGATCTGAATATAAAAAAATAAAAAAACACGAGGAAAAAACAATATAATTAACTCTGAATATATATATATATGAGAACGTATGAGAAAGTAAACAGTGTACCAATGAACCATTGTTTCCTCATAGGGAGCTTTATTCACGCAGGATCCCGGTGTGTTTCTTTACCGGAGATATTAGCCTGTTGAGAAAAGGTCAGAGCTGTTTTTTATCTTTGAAGAGACCGTGTCAGTTGAATGTCAGACGCGTTCGAGAAGGTGCATCCAGTGCGCTGACAAGGGCAACAACAGCACCTCAAAATAAGCTGCGACTACTACACACAACAAAGAGTTAAACCTTTTCCATTCTGGACGCATCATCTCCTGTTTCCAGCAAAGGTCTTTGAGGTAAAATAATAATGAGGGATGAAGATGCAACGGATGCAGCTAGCATTACAGACAAGTGCTCCCCTGAGCTGCCAGGGCAGGGGGAGAGAGAGCAGGAGACGCAGAGACGTAGAGGACAAACTGGCTCTGAATGAGGACTGAGGACCTGCCAGGACAAAAATATCTCGGTAATGACACATGTTCATCAGGGAGCACAAGTTAAAAAAAAATATAAAAAAAAGAAAGAAATATATATATAAAATCACAATATATATATATTTTTTTTACCCAGGGACAGTGCACATTAATCAACATCTTCAGTTTCCACATCAATGTAAATGTGCCAGAATTAGCTAATGAGCTAAGTACCTGTAGTCCCTGCCTACCATGAATATCTTTATGGTGTGGGAGGAACATGCAAATTCCACACAGAAAGGCCCCCTGCTGGGGTTTGAACCCAGGACCTTCTTGCTGTGAGGCAGCAGTGCTAACCACTGTGCCACCATGCCGTGAATCCAGGCTCCATCTGAATTTGATATTTTAAGTCAAGGCAATATAAACTACTAACGAGTCGGTCGCTTTAGCTCAGCTGGTTAGTGCGGCCTCCTGTGGATTCTATGGTCCCAGGTTCAAATCCACTGGGTTACATTGGTGACAGCGGTGGGACCTCACTGCCCTGTGCATTTGTATCAAGGTTCACGTAGCAATGGGGGTGGGAACCCCTGGGAAAGTGCACGCATGGACGAAAGAACGTGCGAGGATGCACTTCTCAGGATGAGGACGACTGTAAACTACTGATGAGTTGGTTGCAGTCAACCCTGCTAGCAGGTCAGACCCTCTAGCTCAGCTGGTTAGTTCAACTGCCTGTGGATCCTATGGTCCCAGGTTCAAATACACTCAGTTACAGCAATACTAGGCTTTTAAGGTTGTTTTTATTTCCTTAAAATATCCAACGTTAGTGGTTTAATTGTGATTTTCCTTTTGCCTGTGGATGGTAATAAATCAGTATTCAATGAGTTATGGTATTCATCTCAAATGTTGCAGTTTCGCTGTCAAATGTTTATTGGAAAGGCCCTCCGGGGCTCTTTCAGGTCTCATACAATCGGTTTCCACACTGGCATCGAGAGCGACGAGCATAATTCACGATGACGCATGGTGGAATTTCGTGTTTTTAAATTCCTCGAGCGCGACCGAAATATCATCACACCACAGAGAAATCTGTGGCTTCTGCTTCTTGCTCCTTCTTCCTCAGCCAGGCCAGGAATTAAAAAGAGGATTCTGCAGTTTATGAACCCCTCATTGTGAAAGAAAGAGACACGTTCTCTGCTTAAGGGCATCGGATCACTTCGCTGATTTCCCATAGCGAACGAATTTAGAATCAACCGACTCCAAATGAGCTTTTCCGCCGATCTTAAGCACACACAATTAGACGTTAGTCATGCAAGACAAAAGAAACTGGGCATTCTGCCATGTTGTTTAAATGCAACTTGTTTATTCTCTCTTGTCTGTTTAATCCCTACTGGCATGCTTTATTTTAATTATTCTGCCTCAGACTGACATAGAACAATGTCAGCAAACATTATATTCAATATTATCTGTCCACACAATATCAAGTCAAGTATTCCTTTATTAATCCCCTTCAGGTGTCATAGCAGCATATGGGGGGGGGGGGCACAGGTAGGATAGGTAGTAATAATAATAGAACATAGAACAAAGTGCAAAGTAATAATGATAATAGTGATAACAGTAGTAGTAGTAGTATTTTTCTGAATACCTGCATATAATCCTTCTATATAGCTACTTATTCAGATTCAGATTCCTTTATTGTCACTTATTTCAGTACTTTACAGCAAGAAGAGTGAAATTCTATTTATTGTGGTCCAGGGCTGTACGCTAAGTTTTTTCACTAGGGGCACACTTGCCCCTAAATGAGAAATTTAGGGGCAAAGAATATTTTTTAGGGGCACATTTTTAAATAACTATTTTACCATTATAGTAGGGCTGGGCGATATGGCCTCTAAATGATATCGCGATATTTTTTGGCCATATCACAATACACGATATTTTTACATTTCCTCTAAAGCACTTAAAAATGCTTGATTTAACCCTTTTATGCATACATAATATATATATATTGTTGAGATATATGTTCTCACATGTTGAAAATGGGATCATATGTTATGGTTGTTATGTTTTGTGTTAAAGTGAGTAGCCTAGACGTTCATATACATGTGTTGTATTGGAAATGTGGTGCAACTCTATTCTAAGTCTTGTGTTTTGTTCTTGTACTTGCAGTACGTAAAGACATGACGGTATGACGCAGTGGCGGGAAGCCGAGCACGTATATCTAGCTGTCAGCTGTCATCAGTCAGCTGTCAGTGCGCACAGGGGTGAAAGTGGTGTGTCACAGCTGGGAATGTTTGGGGTGTTTGTAATGGAAGAGAAGTTTGGTTCACTTATTGTAAATAAACTATTCACATAAAAGAAACAAAACGGATCAGGCGTTCTTTGTGTGGATAAATACATATGATAAGATATGAGTCATGATGACAAAGAAACAGAACCCTCTACATTAATAATAATAATAATGGATTGGATTTATATAGCGCTCTTCATGACACCACAGTGACCCCAGAGCGCTTACAGAGTCCATTATTCATTCATACACAGTCATACCGGTGGTGGTAAGCTACAATTGCAGCCAGAGCTGCCCTGAGGCAGACTCACGGAAGCGTGGCAAATAATCATCGCCTACGGCCCCTCCGACCACCACCAACATTCATTCACATGCATACACATTCATACGAGGCAAGTAGGTTAAGTGTCTTGCCCAAGGACACAACGGCAGTGGGATGGACATGGTCTTGAGCGGGATTCGAACCATCAACCCTTCGATCATTGGACGACCCGCTCTACCCCTGAGCCACGCCGCCCCACAAACATTGAACAACACTGATGACGAAGAAACAGAACCCTCTACATTGAACATAGAGAGCGAAGGAACACGGAACTCTACATATATATATATATATATATATATATATAATATATACACACTACTGTGAGAAAATAATAATCACACACAAAGGGATAATGGCTTATAGCAGACTTAATGATTTTAGAATATTTCAGATAATGAAATTAAATGTTTATATCATCAACTATCCAGTTAGTATTTATACTGTAATGTTTGGCTACTTTAAATCATTGAATGTAGAGAGAGCGAGAGAGAGGGGGCTAGAACGAACAAGAGAGCCAGCCCCCCCCCCCCCCCCCCCTCGGGTTTTGTTCTAGGTTCGCGTTTTGATCGTCTAAGCCAGGGGTTCCCAAACTTTTCAGGCCGGGGCCCAGAAAATAAGGCGTCAGAGAGCCGCGGCCCAATGCACATCGTCTGGCCTTTTTTTAATTTTTTTTGTCAGGCGACCGATTTTTTAAGCCAAATATCACTTCAATCCTATTAAGTTAGTTCAAGTTAGTTATTCATTTATATGTGCTATTTATGAGAGGGCTAACTTGTTGCAAAATAATAATGATAATAATAATAGCCTCATTAAAATACTATTGTTGCTTCGGTTGTTTTCAGCGTTTTATGTGCATAATCTGTTATTTAGTTTGAAATGTTCGTTGAAATAAGTAGATTTTTCGTTTTTGTTTATTTATTAAGTTAATATAAAACCATATAGTCACATTTTAGAATACAATATAATAGAATTTTAGAATACAACTAGAAACACTGTCCTGGCCTGCTTCTAAGTTCAGTGGCCTGACAAAAAAAAATTAAATAAAAAAATAAAAAATAAAAAAATAAAAAATAAAAAAAATGTTTTTTTTTTAATTTTTTTTAATTTTTTTTTAATTTTTTTTAAATCATCTCGCGGCCCATCCGTGGCTGCTCGCGGCCCACCTTTGGGTCGCGACCCCGACTTTGGGAACCACTGGTCTAAGCTGCCGTAGGTGATGACGTCACACTCGAATGTAAACAGGAAGAGTTTCACACACGGAGATGGAAACTGGATGATATACAGAAACGAATAACCAATAAATATGAAGTGTTTAAACTTCTGTTGTCAAGCGTTGTCAATATAACCCACCCCCTTTCCTCACAAATGGAACTAGTGTTGTGGAGTCCGCTTTGAGCATTTTCCAGGGTTAGCAGCTAACACTAGCTAGTTAGCTTAGCATAGTCCTAATGGATAACTTGGTTAGCAGCTAACGTTAGCCCATTGCTCGTGTCAATTAAATTGTATGTTATTAAAGGTCCGCGCTGGTCTGTCTAATGAAATTACAACCGCAACATTATGTCACACTGTACAGCCCTGGTTGTAGGCTAATGTTTTACTATTTTTTTTATCCAATTTGTATGGATTAATTTAGGAGTGAAATGCGAATGAAAGGTTGAAATCACTACTCGCAACCTTGCCCCCAAATATTATTTTCCACTCGCACGGGCCAAATTAAGGGGCAATTTGCGATCATCTCGTCGCAGTGTACAGCCCTGTGGTCCCTCGACCATAGCAGCTTCCAATAATGAAAATACAATAAATTTAGCATATAATAAAATAAGATGACTAAAATAAAGATTACTATATACAGTTCTAAAAAGTGTGCAGTGCAGATCAGGATGTAGATATTATACTATATCAAATGTAAATAACAAAATGGCTATGTACAGTTCCAAAAAAAGTATGTTGTGTGATGTGCAATGAGCAATGTGGAAATTTTAGCAGTGTGTAAAATGCAATGTGCAGCAACAGTGTTTCTCAAGTGTAGTCCGGGGGGATTAGGGGGGCGCGTCTGGTGGCTTGGGGGAAAAAACTGTTCTTCAGCCGGTTGGTTCTGGCTGTGTGGCTGCGGTAGCACTTTCCAGACCGCATGAGCTGGAACAGTCCATGGTTGGGGTGATTAAGGTCCTTGATAATTTCCGGGCTTTTTTAATGCACCGGCTCTCATATATTTCCTGGATGGAGGGAAGCTCACATCCGCAGATCTTTCTTTTTTTGTGATACTTTTTTTCTTTTTTTTTTACATGAAATAAGACAACACAAAAACAGTAATAACAACAATAAACAGGACTTCACAGGTCATAGTAACACATCCACAGATCTTTTGGGCTGTCCTCATGACTCTGCTCAGCGCTCTGAGGTTGAGGTCGGTGCAGTTCCCCCTCCAGGCCTGCATATAACCCATATAACTCTGTATGATAGCATGTACAATAATGCTGTATACTGATTATATATATTTATTCTTACCATATATATATCTATCCACACCGGTCTGTACATACCTGCATATAATTTTTACATATCTGTAGTATATCTGTACATATCCCTTACCTACTCTTACTAGTTACTCTGCTGGCCAGTATGACTTACTACCATAGTGTCTTTATACCTGTATCACTTTACATATTAATACTACAACTTTGTACATACATCTGATTAGCACTACACTCAGTAGTCAGTAGTACTCCTTTGTATATTTTATACCCTGTTTAATCACCTGTATATTGTACATTAATATTGCACTTTACTGTTACATTTGCACTCTGGTTGGATGCCAAACTTCTTATCTTTGTACTGTACCTGTGCTGTATAATGACAATACATTTGAATTTGAATACAAGTTTCAAGTTCAAGTTCAAGTTTCTTTATTAGTTGTCATACAAAAATACAGAATACTTTTATATGAAATGCTTTTTCCTGTTTTGCTCCTGAGAGTGTGCTAGATAAAATAGAATAAAAAATAATAATATAAAATAGAAAGTCAAAATTACGTAAACAAGTGTAAACAAAAGTGTTCAATATACATATATACAATATACAATACAGAGTAGAAAAAATTTGTAACTGAGTTACAATACAATATACAGTACAATGCAGAAATGGGATGAGGTACAACTTGGGGTAAGGTGCAATGAGGTATGAGTTGTAGTGCAAATCTCTTTAACAATAAATATAAAGTTTCAAGTTTCAAGTTTCTTTAATAGTTGTCATACAGAAGTACAGAATACTTTTATACAAAATGCTTCTTACTGTACGCTCCAGAGACTGTGCTAGACAAGATAAGTATGAAATAAAATAGTATAGCATGTAAAATAGAAGTAAAAATAGAGGTCACAGTGTTCAGTATAGACATATGTACAATGTTCGATGCAGAATAGAAGTAACTGAGTTATCATACAATATACAATATACTTGTCAGGATCCTAGGCCCGGTCCTGGCTGGACTGGGCAGGATGGTAACATTGGGCAGTACCCTCCACCTAACTTTGGGCAATGCCCTCTATCTGACATTGGCCCTCGGCCTGACATTGGCACCCTACCACCCTCTAGTGGTGACAAACAATCGGTGCGCTCCAGTACACTGGACATCCTGACTACTGTGATAACAATAATTAATAGTATGATTAATGTGGTGTCATGGTGTGTACTGTTGTTGACTTTCCCTTCCCTTGTGTGATGTGGTGTACTGTTGGGTTGTTAGGAGTTGCTTTTGTGTTTAGTTGTTCTTTGCTTATTGTCTAGGTGTTGTTTGTGATTCTGTGTTGGCCAGGTGTTCTTAATTGTTAATTAGTTGGGGTATATAGGGTTCTGTCTGTCCTCCCTTCTGGGTGGCGACATTCCTCCAGTTACCCCCTGTTCCTCCACGTCGTGTCGCACCGGTCTCCCTCTAGTAAGTCTTAGTGTTTGTTGTTTTGTATTGTGAAGTTGTTATGTAGTTTCTGTATTTTTCCTTGTATTGCACTGGATTCTACAGTAAACACCCTTCTCCAAGCTTCACTCCTCGCCTCTGCCTCCTCCATTCCTTCCCTTTCTGTATTATTGCATTCTACCTAACCCCATCGTGACAGAATGTCGCCACCAACATTAACGAATGCAGCAGGAAAGGCAAGCGATACCATCACCGTTGTCCTGGCCCTGATGGCCGGTGACATGAAGAGTTACTCACTGGCCAAATGGGGGTTCCTACTCCGGAAGATCGACCAGGTCGCCACTGAGAATCCGACACTGCAGACGGCGATGTGGGAGATGGCTGGACATGTTGCTGTCCTCATGGAGAAGCATAAGCCGAAGGCTAGGGTAGCTAGCCTGCCGACTGTTCTCAGGCTTACGGTCAGCCTAGATCCTCCCACAGCCGCTGAGGTTGCTCGGATGTCCATCGCCGGTCGGACGTCCACAGCTAACCTAGCTCCGCCGGTTAGCTTTGTGCCAATAGCTGACCGGCCATCCCCAGTTAGCACAGCTCCTCCTGTTAGCTCCGCCACTATAGATGGCCAGACGTCCCCAGTTGGTACAGCTCTACCCGTTAGCTCCGCTCATACAGCTAACCAGACGTCCACAGCTAACATAGCTCCGCCGGTTAGCTTTGTGTCAATAGCTAACCAGCCACTCCCAGCTAACCTAGCTCCGCCCGTTAGCTTCGTGTCAATAGCTAACCAGCCACTCTCAGCTAACCTAGCTCCGCCGGTTAGCTTTGTGTCAATAGCTAACCAGCCACTCCCAGCTAACCTAGCTCCGCCCGTTAGCTTCGTGTCAATAGCTAACCAGCCACTCCCAGCTAACCTAGCTCCGCCCGTTAGCTTCGTTTCAATAGCTAACCGGCCGTTTCCAGCTAGCACAGTCTCCACTGCCAGACTAGGCTCCAGGTTCAGGGTGAGCCTAGTATCTGAGACAGACCAGATGTCTCCAGCTAGCACAGTCTCCACTGCCAGACTAGGCTCCAGGTTCAGGGTGAGCCTAGTACCGGAGACGGACCAGATGTCCCAAGCTAGCCAGGCATTCCCAGCTAGCACAGTTCTCACAGGGAGTCCAGGGCTCACAGTTATCCTAGCCCCTGAGGCTAGTATGGCTAACAAGGCCTCCACAGCTGTTCCGGCTTCCACGCCTGAGACAGCTAACCAGACTTCCACAGCTAACATAGCTCCGCCGGTTAGCTTTGTGTCAATAGCTAACCGGCCGTCCTCAGTTAGCACAGCTCCGCCTGTTAGCCCCGCTACGGTAGCTAACCAGACGCCCACTGCCAACCTAGGCTCCAGGTTCAGGGTGAGCCTGGTAGCGGAGACAGACCAGATGTCTCCAGCTAGCACAGTCTCCACTGCCAGACTAGGCTCCAGGTTCAGGGTGAGCCTAGTACCTGAGACGGACCAGATGTCCCAAGCTAGCCAGGCATTTTCAGCTAGCACAGTTCCCACAGTGAGTCCAGGGCCCACAGTTAGCCTAGCCCCCGAGGCTAGTATGGCTAGTAAGGCCTCCACAGCTGGTCCAGCTTCCACGGCCAGTCCAGCCTCTGCTCTGGGTCCTGGCTCCTCATCCCCGGATCCTACACCACGCCTCGCCGCCGAGACCGATCCGGTCTCCACGCCCTGCCCGGCCTCTCCACCTGGTCCGGCTGCCGTGCCGGCTCCCGGCTCTTCGACGGATCCTGGCTCCCCGTCTGGTCCAGCTCTGCGCCGTGATCGGCGTCCTGGTCCTCGCCGTGGTCTCCGCCGGGGTCTTCGCCGTGGTCTTCGCCGGGGCCTGCGTGGGATCCTGCTCCGGGGGTCGTCGCCGCCGCACCTCCATTCCGGCTCTCCTGAACCGGTCCCTAGTCCGGCGGCTGGAGGGCCTCTCGTCCGGGATCCGGCTCCAGGGTCCAGCTCCCCTTCCCGGGCTTCTACACCTGTACCCACCCCCCCTCGTCGGGCCTCGCTTCCCAGGTCCAGCCCTCCTCGTCGGGCCTCGGTTCTCAGGTTCTGCCCCCCTCCCCGGGTCTCGGTGCCCATCCCCACCCCCCCTCGTCGGACCTCTGTTCCCAGGTCCAGTCCTCCTCCCCGGGCCTCTGTTCCCGTCCCCACCCCCCCTCTCCGGGCATCTGCGCCCATTTTCTACCCCCCTGGCTGCTATGCCCCTCCTGGGTTTTTCGTTCAGCCTCCTGGTCCCTCGTCTTCGGGTCCTCTCCCTGGGTCCTCTCCGGGGTTCCGGCTTCCTCCCTCACCTGCTTATGGACGTTGTTTTCGGGTGTCTGGAAGCCACCCGTTGAGGGGGGGGTACTGTCAGGATCCTAGGCCCGGTCCTGGCTGGACTGGGCAGGATGGTAACATTGGGCAGTACCCTCCACCTAACTTTGGGCAATGCCCTCTATCTGACATTGGCCCTCGGCCTGACATTGGCGCCCTACCACCCTCTAGTGGTGACAAACAATCGGTGCGCTCCAGTACACTGGACATCCTGACTACTGTGATAACAATAATTAATAGTATGATTAATGTGGTGTCATGGTGTGTACTGTTGTTGACTTTCCCTTCCCTTGTGTGATGTGGTGTACTGTTGGGTTGTTAGGAGTTGCTTTTGTGTTTAGTTGTTCTTTGCTTATTGTCTAGGTGTTGTTTGTGATTCTGTGTTGGCCAGGTGTTCTTAATTGTTAATTAGTTGGGGTATATAGGGTTCTGTCTGTCCTCCCTTCTTCTCCGTTCTCCCTCTAGTAAGTCTTAGTGTTTGTTGTTTTGTATTGTGAAGTTGTTATGTAGTTTCTGTATTTTTCCTTGTATTGCACTGGATTCTACAGTAAACACCCTTCTCCAAGCTTCACTCCTCGCCTCTGCCTCCTCCATTCCTTCCCTTTCTGTATTATTGCATTCTACCTAACCCCATCGTGACAATACTATGCAATGTACTAATATACAATACTATATAGTGCAAAGCAGAAATGGGATGAGGTACAATTTAGGTACAATTTACAGTAAGGTGTACGAGTTGTAGTGCAAATCCTTTACCAATAAATATAAAGTGTGTTTAGGTGATCTAAAGTGTGGAGAGTGGGTGCTGCAGTGTGTTGTTTGTTTAAAGTGAGTGTGTGCGTGTGGGTGTGTGTGCTGTGTGCATTTGATGGTTGTTGCATAGTGTTTATTGTTCGTTGAGCAGCCTGATGGCCTGGGGATAGAAGCTTCTTCTGAGTCTTTCTGTGCTCACCTTGAGACTCCGGTATCGCTTGCCTGACCGCAGCAGTTCAAAGAGGCAGTTGTTCGGGTGGGGGGAGTCCTTGATGATTCTCTTAGCCTTACCCCTGCACCGCTTGTTGTAAATGTTCTGGAGGGTGGGAAGCCCCCCTCCAATTGTGCGTTCGGCTGAACGTGTCACTCTCTGTAGTCTGCTACAGTCTTGTGCGGTGCTATTCCCAAACCAGGAGGTGATATTGCCAGTCAGGATGCTCTCTATTGTGCATGAGTAGAAGTTCTTAAGGATCTTCTGACTCACTTTTAACTTCCTTAGGCGCCTAAGGAAGTAGAGGCGTTGCTGTGCCTTCTTTACTACACTGTGTTATAAGATTAGGGTCTGCTCCTTTAAGAGTGATGCATAGTGGGATACAGGTGGGCTACGCAAGCAGCGAATAGTGTTATGAGACAGTGTGTATGCAGGAACAAGAGAAGCAGGTCGTTTGTTGTGACATATGTAACGTTAATCAACCACATGATATGAAGAATACAATGGAAATAAATGCCCAGTCCTGAAGATAACGGTTTCCAGTGGTTTACTGTCACCGTCCACCACACATCTAGAGGGAATTACCCTGAAGTCCGGACAGTATGTTAATAAGTACGTGACTGTACATGACCACTTCGGCCCTAGAGTGAAGAGAACACTCTCCTGTACTCTTACTAAGGTTCGAGTTAATACAGAAAAAGGTAACATTGGGGGCTCGAGTCCAGGATATGAAAACAAATCCTGATTTCATCGGTGAGTTGTAAACTATGGAAACGTGGTTAGCTCATGCTAACTCATGCTAACGGAAGCACGAGGCAATTTCGTCAGTCAATGAACTGAGTTAAGATGATGACGGCCCATGGAAGTAACGTTGACGGAGAAATGACCAACTATAAAGAGCAAGTGATCAACTACTCTAACCCATTCATGTTAACCCCCACAACTACAACCATGTAGTCAGTCTGATGTCGCTAACCAGAGACGTGCAATTGATTACCAACATGGACAAAGTCTCAACCCGTTCATAACAGGTGATCGCCAGCTGCCCCCTACTGGTGCAATGTTAAACCCATTTACTGCACATAATAAACAACCATTGATAATGGCCAGTGACAATTACCCACATGCTCATCTGTCGTTGTCAAGCACAAACCCTTTTGCTCATATGAATGATCAAAGTATGAGAGACAGTGGCATTGAAATGCAGCAAAGTCTTTATGGAACTGAGCCTCCCCATATGAAGATGTTGTATGGACAAATGCATTCAATGACCATAGGAGATGCAGCTACCCATAACATTAACCCCTGCATTGCTGCTAAACCTGCAGCCTTTATGGAGAGCACACCTATGAACAATGTGACAGTCTATTCCCCACATCCAGAACCTGCACCCCTGCTTTCCACCCCTGTGACACCAGGTGTGTGTTCCCGTCAGGTGCAGCCAGAGGACGCTGTACACCACTGGCAGAGTACACCGGTCCATGGAGGTAATGAAGCTGTTTCTTATGGCTATGATCAGTCCCATCGCAGGCGAGCAAGCTTCCATCCACGTGGCCGGCTGCCCCGGCGTGTGCAGTACAACCTGTCTTCAGACAGCGATGACGACAGTGTTCAGCGAGAGAGGATTCCTACACTACGACCGGGTCAGTATGATGGCACCACACCATGGAAGGAATTCTTGCAGCGCTTTGAGAGCTGTGCTGAGGCTAATCGCTGGTCAGCGAACACTATGGCTGTCCAGTTGAGGTTCTGTCTCGTAGCAGCAGGAGCAGTAACGAGAGCAATGACTTCCTTTCTGGGGGGTTTCAAAATAAAAGAGCGACGTCTATAGCAGCGGAATACGTTTATTTTGTACATTATCTAACGTTAACACAAACCTAAACTAACGTTACAACTAACCTAAAGTTAGTTTAGGTTCGTGTTAACGTTAGATAATGTACAAAATAAACGTATTCCGCTGCTATAGACGTCGCTCTTTTATTTTGAAACCCCCCAGAAAGGAAGTCATTGCTCTCGTTATCTGCTTGAGTGTCCGGTTAGCTCCGTTAGCGTGCAGTAGTTAGTAGTATATCAATACCAGCCATTGGATTACTGTTTTCTAAATTGGGGAGGCTTTTAATCGTCAAGGTAAGAGGATTTTAAGTCATGGTATCTATAAACTTCAATCGGTTCGGATCCTTTGAATGAATGAGAATGTAAACAAACACGGCTTCACGTAGAAATCACTGACTGCGCTCAGAGAGGAGTCGTTCGGCAAAAAATAGTTCAGAGTATATCTGCTTAGAAAACATAATTGTCGAATTCAATTATTTTTAATTTCTCCACGTGGTAAATACATAGGTATTTCGTGACTGTAGGGCACTGTAGGGAACGTCAGGCTCAAACCCTCCCCCACTTCCAGTGATGAAGCTAAGCTACGCTAACAGAGCGACTGTTCCCTAAGCTAAATGCACGCACAGAGACAAAAAAGGTATGCATCTTCTTGTCTAACTCCAGGGAAGATGTTAAATAAGCTAATTTCCCAAAATGTTGGAGTTTTCCTTTAAATGACTGTACCATTAAAGATGCGTATCCATTACCTCGTATTCAAGACACTCTGGACACCTTATCCAGCGCCAAATGGTTCAGCACTCTGGACCTTGCATCTGGCTATTGGCAGGTGGAACTAACCCCCAGAGCACGCAAGGCCTCCGCATTCTGCAGCAGGAAGGGGCTCTTTGAGTGGAATGTCATGCCGTTTGGGCTATGTAAGGCCCCAGCAACGTTTCAACGTCTAATGGACAGCGTCCTTGCTGGCATGCAATGGGAGACCTGCTTAGTATACTTAGATGACATCATTACACTGGGAAAAGATGTACCGGGGGAGGCTAAGTGGCGCAGTGGACAAGGCGCTCGCCACTAACGCAGGAGATGCTGGGTTCGAGCCCAGCTCTCGGCGTTGCTACCGGCTTGGCTGGTCGTTCATACTAACACAATTGGCAGTGTTAGGGGTGGGAAAGCCGGTGGGTGGGGATTGAACATTGTGGACAGCGACTCCTACAGGTCGGTTGGTGCGCCTGTACAGCAGAATCAGGAAGTATCTGGGGCAGCGTGAGCCTCCCACGCGTTACTCCTTGCCACTGAGAGATTGCGCTGTTCAGGTGAAAAGATGCGACAGCTGCCTCCTCGTGTACCGGAGGGGACATGTGATGCAAGGCTTGGTCCTCACTGCAGCCGACCAGTGGGAGGCATAGTCTAGCAACGTTCGAGACAGGGGAGGGGAGAATTGAAGGGAGAATTGGCAAGGCGAAATTGGGATGGGAGAAAAATTGAAAAATAAAGAGAAAAAGTGGATAAAAAAAAAATAAGGAAAAGATGTACCGGAAATGCTGCAGCGGCTATCCCAGGTGTTTGACCGACTGCGCCAAGCCAAGTTGAAATTGAAACCAGCAAAG
Organism: Notolepis coatsorum; assembly: GCF_963971535.1. NCBI lineage: Eukaryota > Metazoa > Chordata > Actinopteri > Aulopiformes > Paralepididae > Notolepis > Notolepis coatsorum. The sequence goes on from NC_140182.1 coordinate 66,746,554, forward strand.
TGTTGCCTGTTCCAACGGCAAGTGGCCTACCTCAGGCACATCGTCTCTGAGCAGGGTGTTGCTACAGACTCACAGAAAGTCCAGAAAGTCAGAGAATGGCCTACACCATCCAACGTCAGTGAGGTTTGCCAGTTTGTAGGCCTTGCGTCATACTCCAGACGTTTTGTAAAAAACTTTGCTGCTGTCGCTTAACCTCTACATGCCCTGACCAAAAAGTATGCCCGTTTCCACTGGACACAGGAATGCCAGGAGGCATTTGATAAACTAAAGCAACTACTTACCACTGCACCTGTCCGTGGCTACCCCCGTGATACGGGGGACCTCATTCTAGACACAGATGCTTGTGACACTGGAATCAGAGCTGTCCTTTCTCAGATGAAAAGCAGCCAAAAGCAGCCAGATGCAGGACGGTGAGGAGCGTGTGCTGGCATATGGCAGTAGAAGACTCTCCCAGACTGAACAAACCTACTGTACCACACGGAGGGAGTTGCTAGCCGTGGTGAAATTCACATCACACTTCCGCCAGTACCTGCTGGGAAGATCTTTCACCGTCCGCACGGATCATAGTAGCCTCCGCTGGCTAATACGGATGAAGGAGCCTGAGGGACAGCTAGCCAGATGGCTTGAAAGCTTGGCGAATACCACTTCAAGGTGATCTATCACCCAGGACGGCAGCACTGCAATGCCGATGTTCTGTCTAGAAGGCTTTGTCGTCAGTTCTGCCCTTGCAAAGTGCCCGACCCGTTGCTGAACATGGAAAAGTCAAGACATCAAGCTGTGCAGTGTGACCTAAATTGTACCTCATCCCACTTCTGCTTTGCACTGTATAGTATATTGTATGGTAACTCATTTACTTCTACTCTACATTGAGCATTGTGTTGGATTCTGATCAATCAGCCAGTATCACTACTTCGTCTGTTTGGCTTGTGTTATCATCTCTCCATCCACTGACGTGTTTTATCTCTCCGACATCTCATACTGGCTGATACAATCTTCGTCATTCCCCTTTAATGCAACTCCGTAACCATAAGTATTCACACTGGACAGCGTAGTACCTTCCTTGAAAAACGTTGTTTATTACATAAACAAAAAGCCTCAGCTCAGATGTTATCAGATTGTATTGTCCCTGCTATCGTCTCTTCTGCTGTTCAGTCCAATAGTGGCTAAGGCCTTGTCGTTAGCCAGAACCCTTCTCCCGTTAGCCGAAGCTAATGATGATGTGTCATTTCCCCCCCCCCCCACCGGCGAGGGTGAGAGGGATGAGCGTCTGTGATGGTTCTTCTCTCCTGTGGGATTCGTTTCTTAGTCTGGCCTTACCCGGAAGAAAACTCACTTTTCTATATTCTCGCCATAGCAACGACAGGCCCGACCTCTCTTCTGGTTGTCATGTGACACGCTGTCATAGCAACTAATAACCTTTAGCCCACATTAAAAACGTCTGTTTCATTAATGTCAAACCCTCTCCCTCGCTCCTGTGCCTGCTGCTGTTCTTATCAACTGTTGATGTTCTGATGGAATGCAAACACCCTGCTCGCTGCTCACACTGACTGCTAAACCGCCTCCCCCACTGTCACCATGCACAGCTGCCTCTCTGACCTGGCACCGTTAGATGCTGTCATCTCCCCCCAATCTATACATCACATACATTGAAAAACACTGATTTCTCTCAATTGTATATATGTATATACTGAAAACTTTTGTCTATGTACTTGACTTCTATTTTATACTTGCTAGACTTATTTTATACTTATCTATTTTTGCCTAGCACAGTCTCTGGAGCGTAACAGAAAGAAGCATTTTGTATAAAAGTATCCTGTACTTCTGTATGACAACTAATAAAGAAACTTGAACTTGACCTGGGCGGTAGTGTGACAGCAGGAACTACTGAAGCTCATCCCATAGAGTTGAGCTTAGTGGGGGTAGTGGACTCCCCATTCCCTGGAATGGGAAGTACAGGTGTGGAGGACTTAAGGTCTGATGGAAATTCACAAACTGAAAAAAGGATTCTTCTCACAGACACTACAGAGACGCAATTATTCCACGGTTGGACCGTTGAGCAGCTGAGGGAGGCTCAGATAGCTGACCCTGATATCACTCCCATCAGGAAATGGCTGGAACAGGGAACAGAACGTCCCTCATGGGCGGAGATCTCACCTCATAGCCCGGCCACCAAAACATATTGGAGTCAGTGGAAAATACTGTATTTCAAAGAAGGTATTCTGGTGCGATGCTTCTATTGTGCAGAGGAAACCATATTCTACCCTCAGATAATACTACCTCGTATGTACCAGTCAGATGTCCTGAAACAAATGCATGATGGTCCTGTGGGGGGTCACTTTGGAGTGGATCGGACTCTCACCCGTCTGCAGACAAGATACTGCTGGTATCGTATGAGAGAAGATGTCACGCTGTGGTGCCGCACATGCACTAGCTGTGCTGCCAGAGCCAGGCCCTCTAAGACACCCCAGGCCCCCATGGGCACTGTCCGCGTTGGAGCACCTATGGAGCGAGTGGCTCTGGATATAATGGGCCCCTCAACGAGACTGATCGTCATAATCGCTATGTGTTAGTAGTTCAAGACTACTTCAGCAAATGGGTGGAAGCCTATCCCCTACCGGATGAGCAGGCTGTAACTGTCGCTGAAGTATTCACATCTGAATGGGTATGTCGCTTTGGAGCTCCCCAGACTTTGCACAGTGACCAGGGCACTAATTTTGAATCACAAGTGTTTCAGAATATGTGTGAACTACTTGGAATAGTAAAGACGCGCACAACTTCTTTCAGGCCACAGTCTGATGGGCAGGTTGAACGTTTCAATGCCACTCTGTAAAATATTTTAGCCACAACAGCTGAACGCTGCCACTGGGATTGGGATATCATGATTCCCTATGCTGTAATGGCCTACAGGGCAACAAAGCACAGCTCCACTGGGTTTACCCCCAACATGATGTTGTTTGGGCGGGAAGTGACTGAGCCAATTGACCTGGTGGCTGGTCTGCCACCCGGACTCCTCCACAGTATGTCACTCAGCTCCGTGAAAGGCTGGAGCTTGCTCACCAGATCACCAAAGATGCCCTAGGTCAGTCTGTGGAACAGGCCAAATAGCAATATGACAAGAATGTTTGCCGCACTCTGTACCACACATGTGATGCTGTCTGGCACCTAGTAAAAGGCACCAAGAGAGTAAGAGATAAGGTGAGGAAATCCTTGCCATCATACGAGGGGCCATACTTTGTCCTAGGCCAACTGGACGACTTGGTGTACCGCATCAAAAAGGGGCCTAAGGAAAAAGTCAAAGTAGTGCACCATGACAAACTCAAACCATACCACTCCCGTACCCTGTTGGATAATGTCTGGGTCATCGAACAAGCACAAGTCTGGAACCCTGCTGAGGTTCTACCACCCATTCCAGATACCAGCCTCATCGACTCTGACCTGTTCCTGGCTAATCTGTTCCCAGATACGGCAGCGGGAGTGATAGTGGACAGGAAGCAGAGTCATCTACAGACATTTCCTTGAGCCCTGTTGCTTTCCCCTCTTCGCCACACACAGCCCAAGTCTCCTCGAGTACGGAGGAGGTTCATTGAGTTGAAAGGAGTTTTTGTTGTTTGAAAGACTTTGTATTGTTTTGTTAAAGAAAAAATTACTTGAGGGACTGTGGCATCATGAGCAAGTTTACTTTAGTTTTGTTTATCTTTGTTACCAAAAGTGGGCGTTCCAAGATGGCGCTGTCCATGGCAGCTGTGGCGTTGCTATGCTATGCATTGTGTTCTGTTTGTTTTGTTTAGTTCCAGCATCCTGTGTCACTTCTTACACTAAAGAAGAACTGCTGAACATTGGGAAATCAATCCCACTTGACATTTTCCCTCAACTACTCACCCGCTCCACGGATCTGTTGGATGTGCTCGTGAGGGGAACCGCGGTCTTCACCCAGGCTGTGAGGTGGGTCAGGCGTCAGCGCGGCAAAAGGGCTGGCTCCCTGGCTCGCCTTCGCCGGAGAGGATCTTGTCCTCCACTCCCGGGTATCTTCCTCTCAAACGTGAACTCTCTTTGCAATAAAATGGATGAGCTCCGGTCCCTCGTAGCAAAGAACAATGACTTTCGCTCAACAGCAGTGTTCGCGTTCACGGAGACCCATCTGTCACCTCTCATCCCAGATGAAGCGGTGGAGCTGGAGGGTTTCTCCATGCACCGGGCTGACCGTGACTTTGTGGCAGTAAACAAGTCTCGGGGCGGGGGTTTGTTGCTCTTTGTAAAAGCTAGCTGGAGCTCGGATGTTAGAGTGATGGACCAGCACTGTTCCACTAACTTAGAATCCTTATTTTTACTCTGCCATCCATTTTACTCCCCCCGTGAGTTCAGCTCTATTATCCTCGCGTGTGTGTATATTCCACCCGACGCAGATGTAAATGCTGCACAAGATGCACTGGCCGAGCAGATTCTAAGAGCTGAACTGAAACATCCTGATAGTCTGGTGATCGCCCTCAGTGACTTTAACCAGGCTAATCTCAGCCGGGCTCTCCCGAGGTACCGGCAACAAGTTACATGTCCAACCCGGGGAGCGAACACGTTAGACCACAGCTACTGTACAATACATCATGCCTACCATTCTGTCATCCGTGCTGCGCTGGGCAACAGCGATCATGATTTAATCCATTTGATCCCTTGCTACAGGCAGAAATAAAAAATCTGTAAACCTGTAGTAAGACGCTTCAAAGTGTGGTCCGGTGACACTCGGGATAAACTCAGCGCTTGGCTGGAGCGACGGCGTGCAGGCTGCGACCAGGGCTTCCTGGAGTGGGTGGGGCCAGAGGCCGGCAACAACCTGGACGATTACACAGAGACTGTGACGTCATTTGTCAGCTTCTGTGAGGAGGAGTGTGTCCCCTCCCGCTCCAGGAAAGTCTATAACAACGACAAACCCTGGTTTACAGCCCAGCTGCGACAGCTGAGGGTTGGGAAGGAGAAGGCCAGACGTAGTGGGGACAAGGCTAGTTTTAAGGAGGCCAAGTACAGATTCGAGAGAGCAGTGAAGTAGGCGAAACAGCGCAGCTCTCCGAGGGAAACTCCTCCTCAGTCTGGAAAGGTCTCAAAACCATCAACAACTACAAGCCTAAATCCCCACAGACGTCTGACAACCTTCTCCTGGCTAATGAGCTAAATGAATTCTACTGCAGGTTTGACAAGGAACCCCCGGCCCCCTTTCCTCACACCCCCAGACCACAATCATCCCCCCTGGTCCCCAGTGGTAACCCTGTCTCGCCTACCACGACCCCTACCCCATCCCACCCCGTCCCTTCCCCTCTCCTGCCACCCCTCCCCCCTCCCCCCCTCTCTGTCACAGAAAGAGAGGTGAACCGCCTGTTCAAGAGTCAACACCCCCGGAAGGCAGCCGGTCCTGACTCTATTTCACCTGCCACCTTGAAGCACTGCGCCGACCAGCTGTCCCCAGTGTTTACTAACATTTTTAACACCTCACTGGAGCTGTGTCGGGTCCCAGCATGTTTTAAGGCCTCGACCATCATCCCCGTCCCCAAGAAGGCCAAGGTCACAGGCCTTAACGACTACAGACCGGTCGCCCTGACGTCTGTGGTCATGAAGGTCTTTGAGCACCTTGTCCTGGCCCACCTGAAGTCCACCACAGACCCCCTGCAGTTTGCATACAGAGCCAACCGTTCCACGGACGATGCTGTGAACATGGCTCTGCATTATGTCCTGGAACACCTGGACACTGCAGGGACCTACGCCAGGATTCTGTTGGTGGACTTCAGCTCGGCCTTCAACACCATCCTCCCGCACATCCTGGAGCACCAGATGTCCCTGCTGCAGGTGTCGGACTCTACCTGCAGGTGGATTACGGACTTCCTGACAAACAGGTCACAGCGGGTGAAGTTGGGAATTAACATCTCCAATCCCAAGTCCATCAGCACTGGCACCCCACAGGGCTGCGTTCTGTCCCCACTACTATTCTCCCTGTACACCAACAGCTGCGTCTCTCTGCACCCCTCGGTCAAACTCCTGAAGTTTGCGGACGACACCACCCTGGTGGGTCTCATATCCAGGGGGGACGAGTCCGCCTACAGGAGGGAGATCGAGAGGCTGCTGAGCTGGTGCAGCTGCAACAACCTGGACCTCAACGCCCAGAAAACAGTGGAGATGGTAGTGGACTTCAGGCGGAAGGCAGCCCCCCCCACCCCGATCATTCTGGGAGGCACCCCGGTGGCCTCTGTGGAGTCCTGCCGCTTCCTCGGCATGCCACTCTCCCGGGACCTGAAATGGGAGCTGAACACCATCGCTCTCAATAAAAAGGCCCGGAAGAGGATGTTCTTCCTACGTTAGCTGAGGAAGTTTAGGCTGCCGAGGACTATGATGGTCCAGTTCTACACTGCCATCATCCAGTCCATCCTCACCCTCTCCATCATCACCTGGTTCCCTGCAGCCACGGTTAGGGACAAGGCCAAGCTGCAGCGGGTGATACGATCAGCGGAGAGGGTGATCGGCTGCCTCCTTCCCTCCCTCGAGTCCCTACATTCCTCCAGGGCTTTGAGGAGGGCGAGGAAGATCATGGCAGACCCCGCCCACCCGGGTCACAACCTCTTCACCATGCTCCCCCATGGCAGGCGGCTACGGCTGCCCAAGACATTAAAGTCCCACCATAGACTCAGCTTCTTCCCCTCAGCAGCTCGCCTGGTAAACGAGTCAGGTGTCCCCCTGCTCCCCCCCTCTATGGTGAGCTGCTAGGGCTGGACCTCTGGACTTGAACTGTGCTGCACTGTTTCCATGTCCCCTACCACTGCACTTTACTGTCTTGTTGTTGTCTCACTGTTCTGTCCTGTTTTGCACTTACTTATTTATTTATCATTATTATTATTATGTTGTTCCTATTTGTGAAAAAATCAATCATGCAATGTAATGTCAAATTACGTTCCATTTTGTACCTGTACTGAATCTGAATCTGAATCTGAATCTGAATACGTTTATTTTGGGGTTAACAGGTGAAGCAGGTGTTTTACTCAGTTAGAAGCTAGAGAGGATACTGGGAGGTTGCCTTTAATATTAAGTTAGAGCTGTGGTTATATTGGGGCTGTATTCATTGCGTTGTAGGTGTGTTTCATGCTTATTTTTCAGTGTGTTGGAACCTCAGAAGCACTGAAAGGAGGTGGACTGTTTAAACTCCTAACACTGCACTACCCTCCACCATTACACTCTGTTCTCAAGGGAAACAACTATCATAAGGAATATAATGGACTGTTTCCTATGGACTGTTATTCCGTCAAGGGGAGATGTTCTTGGGCATTGTGACTCTAAAGGACTCCAGAGACTCAAGGGGTGTTCAAAAGAAAAGGAAAAAAAAGTCTATGTTATCTGTTTAGGATATTTTGTGTGTAGTCATAGGGGTGCTGGAATGTTATTATATTTAATTGTTAATTGCCATCCAGAGTGGGGGTAGTGTTATAAGATTAGGATCTGCTCCTTTAAGAGTGATGCATAGTGGGATACAGGTGGGCTATGCAAGCAGCGAATAGTGTTATGAGACAGTGTGTACGCAGGAACGAGAGAAGCAGGTAGCTTGTTGTGACATATGTAAGGGATAATGTATAGCTACGAGGTCATTGTCGCAAAATAATTGACCGACACGGAGTTTAGAATACCGAGGCGCCTCGCCGAGCTTATTACATGGCTAACTTACTAACAATATACCTAATTCATTTTACACCATCGACAAGACGAGATCAAATGCAGACGCAGTTGTTCTGTGGCTCCGCTGTCAGTCAGCCAAAATAAAGTTATTATTATTATCGCCGGCAGCCGGCAGGTGTGTCTGATTGCACTGATGCAGTCAGTGGGCTTGATTGCTCCAGCTGCGAACAGCGGTCATTATTGCTCGGTCGCGATTGTGATTGGTCAATAGCGCTAGTTACCCGTATCACCGGTCATTATTGCTCCCTGGCAGCGGTGAATTATCGAGAAATAACTGACCGCTGCTAGGGGCAACCGAGCGCTATTGACCAATCACAATCAAGCATTTCGGCGAATGTGAAAACGCCATGTAATAAGTAACGTTAATCAACCACATGATATGAAGAATACAATAGAAATAAATGCCCAGTCCTGAAGACAACGGTTTCCAGTGGTTTACTGTCACCACCACACATCGAGAGGGAATTACCCTGAAGTCCGGACAGTACGTTAATAAGTACGTGACTGTACATGACCACTTTGGCCCTAGAGTGAAGAGAACACTCTCCTGTACTCTTACTAAGGTTCGAGTTAATACAGAAAAAGGTAACAACTGTCAATGTGTGTGGTCCACGTCAAGTCCTCGGATATGTGGACTCCGAGGTACTTAAAACTGTTCACTCTCTCGACCGGTGCCCCGTCGATGCTGAGGGGGCTGTAGTCCCTGACCCCCGACCTCCTAAAGTCCACAATCATCTCTTTTGTTTAGCTGACGTTCAGGCAGAGGCTGTTCTCCTGACACCACCGTGCCAGATCCTCTACCTCTTCCAGGTAGGCCCTCTCATCGTTTGCAGAGATCAGGCCCACCACTACTGTGTCATCAGCAAATTTGATGATTGTGTTGTTGTTCCGCTGTGCCACACAGTCGTGTGTGTACAGTGAGTAGAGGAGGGGACTCAGAACACAGCCCTGCCCCTATGTTGAGGGTGATGGATGAGGAGGTGCAGTTGCCTGCTCTCACCACCTGGGGTCTACCCGTCAGGAAGTCCAAGTCCAGGTTGATGGGAGGGAGGAACAGATGTAGCCCTTCACAAGCTTCTCAAAGCACTTCATGGCTATGGAGGTGAGAGCAACAGGGCGGTAGTCGTTGAGGCAAGCAGGCGTGGATTTTTTGGGTACAGGGATAATGGTGGACTTCTTCAGACAGGTGGGGATGACAGCCTGTTCTAAGGACAGGTTAAATATGTCAGTGAATACCGGGGCCAATTGGTCGGCACAGACTTTTAGGACGCGGCCGGGGATACTGTCCAGTCCTGCTGCCTTCCTGATATTCACTTTCTTAAAGGTCCTCCTCACCTCATGTTCTGTTATCCTGAACACTGAGTCTCCATCAGCAGTGCCCCCCCTCCATTGTAGTGGTTTGTAGGCTGGTGTTGTTATTCACAGCCTCAAACCTCGCATAGAAGGTATTGAGATCATTTGCCAAGGAGATGTCACTGTTCAGCTTGAGGGAGGTGCCTTTGTAATCTGTCATCGTTCTGAGGCCCTGCCACATACCTCTGGAATCAGCCTGTTCAAACTGAAGTTCAACCTTATCCCTGTAGCGCCATTTTGCCTCTATTACGTTATATCTCACCGCCTTGTGTTCATTCATGTTGCCTGTCACAAGCCGGGCGTTATAAGCTGAGGTGCACGCTTTCAGAGCCTCACAGACGGATTTGTCTACCCAGGGCTTTTGGTTTGGGTAAACTCTAATTGTGGTAGAGGGGATTGTTTCTTCTACCAGAGTACAAACAAAGTCCAGCACCGTTTCAGTGTAGTCATTAATATTGTCTGTGTTATCGCGGAACACGTCCCAGTCTGTGCACTCGAGTGCAGCTTGGATTGTGTCCTCTGATTCCACAAACCAATGCTTCACCTCTCGCCTTACTACAGGAACGTGCTTAAGACTTTGTTTATACTCCGGTAAAAGAAAGATGGCGTCATGAACTGATTTGCCAAATGCGCTAACAGCCTGAGACTTGTACCCAGACCCGGCGCCATTGGGCGGGCATTAGGGGGCCGGCCCCGCCCACTGAGTCAGCTGTGCCCACCCTGGTAAAAAAAATAATAATAATAATAATAATAATTTTAATCAAAGTCGACTATCCAAATCCTTAGTCGGGGACCGCCCTAGTGGGCACTGATGTCAACAACAACACTACTGAAGCTAGCACGGCACTCTGTGAGGATTCGTTTTCTACCCTCAAGAACGTCTTTACAGAACATCGCCTTAGTATGCTTCATCGACGCAATTTAATTCAGTTGGCATTTGAGGAGGACTTAACAAAAAAGAAAGTGTTTTAAGAAGATTTCACTCTGTCCCCAAACGCCGCTTGCCGCTCTACTAATGATGGTGAGTAGCCTGTGGAGGAATTTTGTTTGCTTTTTTATGCACCTTATTTTTGTCAGTTCAGTTCAGTTTGTCAGTGAATTCAGAAGTGTTGAATAAATGGAGACTTTTCAAAGATATAGAATAGAATAGAAATGTATTATCCTGAGGAAAAATTTGACACTGCAAATCGCTCAACATTAAACATTTAGACAGAACAAGTCACGAATAAGAATAGCAAAACAAATGGCCTAAGAATAGAATAAAATGAAATAGAATAAAAATAGAATAAAAGATACAGTAAATAAATACAGTAAAAATATACTGAAGTCTACAGTAGGAGTAAAAGTTTCAAGTTTCTTTTTTAGTTGTCATACAGAAGTACAGAATACTTTTATACAAAATGCTTCTTTCTGTTACGCTCCAGAGACTGTGCTAGACAAAAGGATAAGTATAAAATAAAATAAGTATAGCAAGTATAAAATAGAAGTCACGTACGTAGACACAGTGTATATACATATGTACAATGTTCAATGCAGAGTAGAGTAACTGAGTTACCATACAATATACTATACGATATACTAGTTACAATATACTATATAGTGCAAAGCAGAAATGGGATGAGGTACAATTTAGGTACAATTTACAGTAAGGTGTACTGAGGTATGGGTTGTAGTGCAAATTCTTTGCCAATAAATATAAAGTGTGTATAGGTGTTCTAAAGTGTGTAGAGTGGGTGCTGCAGTGAGTTGTTTGTTTAAAGTGAGTGTGTGCGTGTGGATGTGTGTGCTGTGAGTGCTTTTGATGGTTGTTGCATAGTGTTATTGTTCGTTGAGCAACCTGATGGCCTGGGGATAGAAGCTGCTTCTGAGTCTTTCTGTGCTTGCCATGAGACTCCGGTATCGCTTGCCTGACCGCAGCAGTTCAAAGAGGCAGTTGTTTGGGTTGCACAGTGCTGTTTAAAAAGTAAGAGTCCAGGAAGATGGTAACTGTCACTCTGTGCTCAGTGATGCAGTGAGGCACAGTGATGCATTGTATAGTCTGATGGCTGTCAGAATGAAGGACTTCCTGTGCTGTTCAGTGCTGCATTTAGGTAGTGTGAGCCTATAACATGCTCCTCCTGTCAGCCAAGTCTGTGTATAGTGGGTGGGAGGGGTTTTCCCTGATGGCCTGGAGCTTAGCAAGGTTCCTCCTCTCCGCCACCCTTGCTAGAGTCCAACTCCACCCCAACCACGCTACTGGCCTTCCTGACCATCTTATCCAGCCTGTTTGTGTCCCCTGCTCTCAGTCCGCTGCCCCAGCAGGTCTGTTATATATATCCGTTCAGTCTGTTTTTGTATAAGTGAATGTTCTTAAGATAGAGAGAAATTTGATTTTTCAATTGCCTCTCTTCTGTTTAGTTCAGCACCGTGGGCAGCGCAAAGCAAGCCACAGTGCCGTTGTCCCATGGCTGAAACGTATAAAAGGGAACCTGTGTTGAAAAACCATTGTGCCCCACCGAGAACATTTTATGCCCCCCCACTAATTTGTTTCTGCAGCCTGGTCTGCTTGTACCCGTTCTTAAATTGCGAGTAGCAATGGTCTAATATGTTCTCGCCTCTGGTGGGAATCTAATTAAGCATTACATCACGCGCAGGAGTGGTTTGTGACCAATAAACCATGCCTAGGGGTGGTCGTTAGGCCCGAGGCGCAGCCGAGGGTCGTTAGACCCCCCTAGGCATGGTTTATTGGTCACAAATCACGACTACAAGTGGTGTAAAGCTTTTATACAACTGCCAGATTCATCCAACCTTATTTCTATACAATAAACACACATTAATCGAAGATTTATTGAAAAAACCATCCGCCAGAAAAAGTAGTTCCCACAACTACAAAAAAGACAAGTTGCCTCCATGTGGAAGCAGCTTGAAGTGCATCCAACCAAACTAACACATCCAACTGTGTATTATTGGAATGATTGAGAGAAGTTGCCTCATGTGGAAGCAGCTTGAAGTGCATCCAACCAACTAACACATCCAACTGTGTATTATTGGAATGATTGATTGAAAATTTTATTACCAGATGCAGAATGGGTACAATACAGTACGGCTCAATACACACAATTATTAAGGGAATGCAGACCTACTTTCCATAGAACTTCATTCTTAGATGCTTCTATATAAAGTAGGTAAAACAAATTAAAACGTTTTCTTTGCCCTATAGGAAAAAAACGTTTTCTTCGCCCTATTTTTTTATTTATTTCTTTTAGCCTAAACTTAACCAGTTGGAAACCAGGGGTACAGTAATAAAATTAGCAATCAACCAATCAATCAATTCAATAGACCATGCTCACTTAAAACAGCGCTGCTTCTCTCTCAGTCTGACTCCCCCGCTGTTGCAGACAGGAGTGTGTGTGTGTGTGTGTGTGTGTGTGTGTGTGTGTGTGTCACAGTGTGTGTGTGTGTGTGTGTGTGTGTGTGTGTGTGTGTGTATGTGTGTGTGTGTGTGTGTGTGTATGTGTGTGTGTGTGTTTGTGGGTACGCCAGCGTCGGACAGTGTGAGAGTGAACGCTGCAGTCAGTGGGAAGGAAGTAGACATTTAAATCAATCAATTAATCAATCAATCAATCCGCGATTTTTCTTTTGTTCTAGATTGACTCAAGACCCATCAATTACATCATCCAACATTGTTTAAAGGACTAACACATTTCCCTTGACAGAATCGCTTCATATTTAGTCGTTATGGTGCTATCAACATATCCATTTGTTGTCCGCGATCTTGTTTTCTCCCGGAGTGAGCCGGGGAGTGATATGTGATTCGGTTGTGGGCGGGTCCTGAGCCCAGGACCGTGGATTGTTGCCAATAAAGACGTGTAAATGGCCAATCAGAATCGAGAAATTTGCATGCCGTTGTATAATCTAATCTAGTGAACAGTAGTGAGTGGCAGGTTTCAGACAGCAGTAATAGTAATATGGACTCTCTGTAGTGTATGTAGCTCGTCTGAATGCAAATGATACATATTTTTTTATGAAAATAAATGCTAATTAATGACGATGACGATAATCGGTGGTGAAAAAGGTGCATCAGTTGAGTTCCGTGTAGGATGAGCGACAGGCGAGGTTTATTTCCTGGGAAAATATTATCTGTACTGTATGTATGGGTGAGCTGAACTCTTCTTTGTCATGTATTGTACTGTGAGCACATTAGGGTGCACACACACACACCACAAAGGTAGCATATTTAGAGTCTGTCTATTGGCTAAATATAATTACGTGGAAGTCAGCGTAATTTTTTTGCAGCATGGGGGGGGGGGGGGGGGGGCAGGTACAGGTAGGATAGGAGTAGTAATAATAGAACACAGAACAAAGTGCAAAGTGGTAATGATAATAGTGATAACAGTATTTTCATTTTAGAATATTGTACTTTCTACTCTGCTACATTTATTTGAACCCATTACTAGTTACTTTGAAGAAAAAGATTTTGCATTGAAAACATGGCAAAGATTTATGAAGATTATGTACTTTTGAAGTAACATTTATGTTCATAGGGCCATTTGATTTGATACTAAGTTACAAATAACAATAATAAGTAATCATGGCACACATTAATTAATTTATAAGTAAGCCAACCTCTAAACAGGCCAAACTGGCCAGTTTCCCTTCACCAGAGCCAATGCCAATTAAGTTGGCAGACACACACACACACACACACACACGAAACTAAATTGATTGAGTACCCACATACCGGTTGGACAAGACCACCATCCACACAGAGCCAGAATGAGTGAATTACCATGTAAAGGGCTAGGATGAAAGTCAGCCTTTGTTATCCTCGAAAGGTATTGTAATTATGCTATTTTAGACCAGTCCACCGAGTAGATACGGGGGTCGAGAAAATTTTTAAATACCGAACGGTCTCGACATTAGGACACACTACAGACCCGAGCTGTGTGTCAGAGAGATTATTTGTATCCTGTGAAAGCTACTGTATCCTGCCGCTGTTGCTCTGCTGAATAAATTGACTGAGAAACCTGAAGCCATTTGACTTTCAACCCGCATCCAAGCGTCTACTTTCTTGCCGTGAAATTGATCAGTTGTCATCGTTGTTTACAAAGTCACAGCTGATTTGTAACTTCACTTTCACATTTGAAGCCTGTCAACTACAAGAGGATGTAATCAGAGCAGCATAACTGGACCACATACCACTTTAACATAACCTTTAATCAGAGCAGCATAACTGGACCACATACCACTTTAACATAACCTTTAATCAGATCAGCCTAACTGGACCACACACCATTTTAACATAACCTTTAATCAGAGCAGCATAACTGGACCACATACCACTTTAACATAACCTATTGACCACTTGCACAATGTGGAGGTGGCATATCAAGTTCAAGTTTCTTTATTAGTTGTCATACAAAAATACAGAATACTTTGATATGAAATGCTTTTCTCTGTTATGCTCCTGAGAGTGTGCTAGATACAAATAGATAAGTATAAAATAGAAAGTCAAAAGTACCTAAACAAAGTGTAAGCTAAAATGTTCAGTCAATATACATATATACAATACAGAGTAGAAAAAAATGAGTAACTGAGTTACAATACAATACAGAAATGGGATGAGGTACAACTTAGGGTAAGGTGCAATGAGGTATGAATTGTAGTGCAAATCTCTTTACCAATAAATATAAAGTAACAGTTAAAGTGTCTAAAGTGAGTAAAGTGGGTGCTACACTGCTACAGTGAGTTGTTTATTTAAAGTGAGTGTGTACGTCTTCCAAATCCGGTTACGTCTTCCAATGTGTAGACTTCTTCCGGCCCCATCACAATACATAGACTTTAGCAACTTTTCTCCCGTCAATTAAACAACTTTCATATAACTTTTTTCTTTTTGAATTACATAAAAAAATTATTTAATAAGCAAACGTTTGTAAAGTGTGTTTGTCAGCAAGGTCTTTTAAGGTTTTGGGGCTGTATTTCATGTACAAAAGTTTACGGTTAGTTAGCCACATTAGCATTTAGCTCCGCCTAATACAATACAATACAACCAACAGTTTACCAGATTAACAGAAAGCAACTTTCCAGAATATCAAACGTGGGTCTAACAGATGCCACATCGATACTAATTGAGTTATATGTCTCATTTCATGCCCCATATCTAACAGTTTAATGTATGGGATTTAGGCGTAGCTAAATGCGAATGTAGCTAACTCTAACAGTGGAGCCACATTAGCATTTAGCTCCGCCTAAATCCCATACATGAATCTGTTAGATATGGTACTGTAACGTTGCTAGGAGTAGCAACGTTATTCACGATTCTCGAGGCAGGTTGTTAGTTCTCAGTTCACTTATTTATTCACCATTAGCATAGGCTGCAGCATACAAGTGACCCATCACTACCATTTCCCATGCCTCAATAGAGTGCACCCTGGGTGCCACACCCTCTTATACCTTCCCCAGGTCAGCCTCTGCCCCCTCGGCTCTGTCAATAGCGTCGCCGCCAGCCCTGGGATGGCGGAGTGCAGAGTGACAGCTCGGCTGACCAACCAACCCAAATCCCAGGGTCGCTACAGTAGGCTACCGTAAATACTTCTCTGACTTAAGTAGAATTTGAATGGAGGACATTTACTTTTTCCAGAGTACTCATTTATCTGGGTATTTCTAGGTCTATTGGCAAAATATACGTGGAAGTCAGAGTCATTGTTTACTTTATCAAATACCTCTCAGGCATTGCCGAGAAGTCTCTATTGTTTCCTGGTTTCAAATGGTTCCTGTTTCATTTGCATCACAATGGTGCAGCGGCACCGTTTGCTCTCTCTGGCCCTTTGATGCCGCGGTGGGAGGAGAGCTGGCGGCTGTCAGACAACAAAATGATGTCCCCTTCCTGCCTCCTGCAAAATATATATATACATATATATCCCTACACTACGAACACCTGAACACAAGTTGTGTGTTTACTATTTCCATAGGTCAGAGAGACCAGAGAAAGCAGCATGAATAACGCTGTCTCACAACAAACAGAGTATCTCTCTAATTACCATTGCAGTGTTTGGATGCCACGCTCACAGGCAATTCAAGATTCCTTTTTTCATCATCCATTGCATATAGAGCGGAGAATCAGCGGGAAATAAAAACAGAGCTATGAAATATTGATGGCGTCTAGCTCCGCTGTGTATGAAGACTTTTTATTTATTTTTTTGCGACAGTACAAAGGTAGCTATCTCTGCCAGGTCTTTGTCACTCAGAGGCCAAATCAATACGCTTTGACATTTGTAGTATGGTGGAGGGCAGCGGGGATGAGGCTGGGCCGGTGTGTGCACAAAGGACAGGCTTTGGCTCCCGGTGTGACCATTAGCTTTGTGAGAGACCCTGTGGTGCGTGAGGAGCGCTGGGCTTGGCGAGGCGCTGAGGCTTTCATTTAGCAGGCCGACGGGGGGAACCCGGACAAATAACTCAGCCGCGCCACAACAGGAGATAATAGCAGGGTTTTTGGTCTGCAACACAACACACTCGACAACACCACAAACAACGCCAGGCTTAGTGCTCGATAGTTGACGCATTAAAAAGGAGCGACTGCTACAAAGTGGCTCATGATGCGGTAATACCGTATAATCTAACCTCTCGTGATAAATACATGCTTAGTTTTGGCTCAGATTTGAAGATACATTGTGTGAGGACAACCACAAAACGATGTGCTTACTGTATACGTAGTTGACCTATCTCAAACCCGCCCTCTTTTCTTGTTTGTCTGAGGGAAGCAACAGTTGTGATTGGAGGATCAAGAAAAGAGGGCAGGGTGTGAGATAGGTCCATTGTACATGGCTGAGTCAACATTGTCCTCATTTCAAATGATCGTCTAAGACAGGGGTCGGCAACCTGCGGCTCCGGAGCTGCATGCGGCTCTTTAGCCAATCAGCTGCGGCTCCCTGGCCAAAAAAATACAAAAAACAAAACTTTTTTTCTTCTTATTTTGGAGATTTCGTGACACTGAAATGAAAAAATATTTCATCAACTAAAATATTTAGTCAACAAAAATATTTCATCAACTAAAATATACAGTACATCACACCCCGCACCTCTCCCTGCTGTCTGCAAGTGGCTAATCTTGAGTTTCCAACCCCCCAGTAAGCTAACCATGGATAAATCCAAAAAAAAGGAAAGTCTGAGGAAAATAGAGGGTTTAATTCAGCATGGACAGATTAATTTGCTTTCACGACTAACGATGCAGGCTTACCTGTATGCCTGATATGTTGTGAGAAATTTGCGAACAACAAAAGATTTACTTTTTATTTTATAGATTTTCCACAAATAAGGGAAGGACTCAAATATAGCTGCACATGGTAGTCTTTTTTCAAAGTGGACTACTTTTTATTTTATAAATGACCAGCTGCATAACTGCGTGGTACGGCGGCTGCACAGCATCCTGCCGCAAGACCCTGCAGCACACGGTCAGAACAGATGATAGGATCGTTGGTGCCCCCCTCCCCTCCCTTCAGGACATCTACAATACACGCCTGGCCCGCAAAGCACTAAGCATCGCGGACCAGCAGACTAAAAGACAGCTTTCTCACTCTGCCACCACAGAACCTGGACTAACCCCCCCCCCCCCCACTGACATACACAGACACACACTGCCACTTCACAAACTCACTGCCACTTTACTTTACTGCCATTATTTATTTTAGTTTACTGCCATATCTATCATCTCACTGCCACTTTACTGCCACTATTGTATTCTACTGCCATTATTTATCAGTTATACTTACTATGTACCACTGCTGCTAAAAAAAGATTTGCACTAAGTGTGAGGATTGGTTCTTTCCCCACCACAGGCTTCTTAAGGTACTGTGATGATTGGTCCGTTCCCCGCCACACGCTCCGTTCCTTTAAGGTACTATGTTGATTGATGCATTCCCCGCCACACGCTCCGTTCCTTTAAGGTACTGTGAGGATTCTGTGATGATTGGTCCGTTGCCGAACGCACACTTCTAAGTCAAGTATCAATTACCATCACGCACCTGATGTGTGTTCTAATCAGCGCCCCAGAGGCTTCATATACTCTGACCTTCTGTCATTCGATGCCGGGTCGTTTTGAGTACTACTGTTCTGGAATACAACTGCGTATACCTGTTTTTCCCTGTCGCTGTTCCTGGTCTACTTTCTCTCCAGGACCTTTCTGTGGAGAACCGCTGTGGAGAACCTGGTTCCCCGTTTGGAGCTGCGCCTCGTTATCTGCCCGCTTTACGCGTTGCGCTCTGGTGAGTTTTTGGAAACAGTCCTTTTTGGATTATCAGTTTTTTGTGTGTTTGGTGAACACTGAAGAAATACCGTTTTTGTTTTGTACTGGACTCAGCTAATTTGTGTGTTAGGATAACACTGAAGAATTCCGTTTTGTTTCGCACTGGACTCAGCTAATTTGTGTGTTAGAATAACACTGAAGAATACCGTGTTGTTTTTCACTGGACTCAGCTAACTTGTGTGTGGTACACTGAAGATCAAGTCACTTGGGATTAATACTGGACTCAGTCACCTCTCTGCCTCTGTGTGTTCGTTGGGCTGTTTCTGATTTCTCTCTCTCTCCGTTTTCCACCGTGAGTGAAAGCTGGGAGTATCTGCAGAGCCGCTACAACGTCACTTGCCAAATCCTCACCACTATCTACTGGGAGTATCTGCAGAGCCGCTACATCGTCACATGCCAGATCCCCGTTTGTTTGATTACTGTACCTCATCCATCTTGTGACTCTGTAAATAAATACGCCCTAGCATTTGGCTAACTCTGAACTTCCTGTCTGTGCCGTTGTGTTTGAGGTCGGTTACAAACCATAACACTAAGTTCTATTTTACCTCCTATATTTATATCAATCATCAAAGTTTATACTGTATATATAGTCCTGTATAGTGTATGTACATCGTGTCCCATATTTATGTTTATAGTGTCCTATATGTTACTTTATGTTTATACTAGATCTTTTTCTATATACACCATGGGAAGGGGGAAACTAAATTTCACTTCTCTGTATGTCTTGCACATTATGAGAAGCGACAATAAAGCTGACATTGACTTTGACTTTAGTTCCTTTAAAGGACCCCTAGCTTACCTGCTTACCACTAGTGCAATCCTTATGCTGTTCTTCATACTAGCTCTAGCTGTTATTAATGGGGCCACGCTTCATTCTGTACAGTCTTTTTACCATGGCCCCATTAACTTCAAATTTTGTGGCTAACTAAGGAGCTGGGTATCCAGTGTTACGTACAGCATGGATTGTGCTGAGAAAGGACTCTTACCCTTCGACAACATCATCCATGAGTAGGAAATAGGGTTTTAACATTTTAGTGCAAAATGAAAATGATTTGGCTAAGAATGACATTGAATGACATCAGCGGCTAATGAAAATAAATATACATATTTTATTTCAGCACAATACGACCATTAGTATGATGAAACCAGTTAGTTACCGCATACTGCATTAAGTTCTCTTTTGACTTTTGCCTGAGCTGATTTGATAAATAATTTTGTGTCCCTTGGTTCTAGAACAATGGTACTTATCAGCCGGCCCCAGAAGGTCCACCGACTTATTGACAGATCTCTGTTCCAAACGTACGATTTGCAATTCAAATCCATTGATTCGTAACACAATTAAATCTAGAGTGTAGAGACAACAAAAGACAAAACCGCCCGCGGTGATCCGAATTACCATAATTGGACAGCACAGGAATCAATTTACAGCATTAATTTAGGGGGGGAATATAATTACTCCAATTAGATTTGTAAGCTATTCAAGTTTTCTGGGGTGTAGAGGATCAATTGCATTAGATCCACACTGATCAGGCAATGACAAGATGTCTGGATCTAGTACTCTATAGTATCAAATACTTGTTTGTAATAAGAGCGATTGGACTTCTTGAAGAGACATTTTCAATCTGTAACTACCGTGTCTTCGGGGAGGGAGCGGTGAAAGTGTCTCATGGATCAAAATATTGATTTTAGCTAAGCTGCTGCCTTATTGTTATCATTCACGGTGAGTCTAGCGCGAGGCGCAGAGCTAGACGCCGTCCTGGAGAGTCTGCCGCGAGGCCCCCGGGGGGATCGCCCTCTAAACAGGTACTATGAAATAATGAGGGATTTGAAAAACTGGATCAATAATGAAATAGCTTTCTCCGTCACGGTCTGCCTACCGAATCTCGCCATATTAACGCGGAGAGAGGGGCTGTCAGCCGGGGCCTCCCAGCGGGGCCAGTGAGGGGCCGATCACCAGGAGCCAAGCCGAGAGAGAGAGAGAGAGAGAGAGAGAGAGGGGGGAGGGGAGAAAGAGAGAGAGAGAGAGGGGGGGGGGGGGCAGACACACAGAGAGAGAGACAGAGAGAAAAAAAGAGAAATGGAGAGAGACAGAGGGGGAGCGAGAGGAAGAGAGAGAGACAGAGAGAGAAACACACACACAGAAAGAGAGAGAGAGATAGAATAGAATAGAATAGAATAGAAATACTTTTATTATCACGTGGGAAATTTGACACTGCAAATCGCTCAACATTTAAACATTTAGACAGAACAGGTCACGAATTAGAATAATAAAACAAATCAAATCAAGTTGTAGAGTAAAATAGAATAAAAAATGGAATAAATAAATACAGTAAAAATATACTGAGAGGCATCATAGCAGCATGGGGGAAGGGGGGGGGGGTACAGGTAGTAAAAACAACACAAGCAGTGTAAACAAATAGGTCAATATGATTTACTATCTAACTAACTGAAATATATATTCACAGTATTCACAGTGTCACATAAGGTGCAGTATGCATCAGGTAGTGTTATAATTTACTATCTAACTAACTGAAATATACATTATTCACAGTATCACAGTATCCACATAAGGTGCAGTATGCCTAAGGTAGTGTTATTGTCCTTCTTGGGTTCCTATTAGTCCTAGGTCAATGTCTGGCAGCAGTCGCTGCCCCCTGTTGTGGAGCTGCCACTCTGTGCTCAGTGATGCAGTGAGGCACAGTGATGGCTGTTGGAATAAAGGACTTCCTGTGCCGTTCAGTGCTGCATTTGGGTAGTGTGTAGATAGACAGAGACAGAGACAGAGAGAGAGAGAGAGAGAGAGAGAGAGAGAGAGAGAGAGAGAGAGAGAGAGAGAGAGAGAGAGAGAGAGAGAGAGAGAGAGAGAGAGAGAGAGAGAGAGAGAGAGAGAGAGCCTGTCCATCCCTTCTATTCATTACCAAGATGGGAATGATGGTGTTCCAGTCACAGAGAAGATGACTATATTTCTATACTGTACCATCTCAGCTCTATGCTGACTAAGCTCAGCCTGCCTCTACGCTCACGCTGTCTGGCGAAGGCTCTCATTCACCTTTATTTGTGCTCTGCGGCTATTTTCACAAGCCACAACAACACAAACAAAAAAATTTAATCTATCTTGATATTCTGTAGCAAGGAGCGCTTGTAGCAAGTTATTTGTTTTCAAATGGATCCTATTTTTCGGTGGCGAGGCTGTTGAGGCTACAGTATTTCACTCCAGGCAGTGAAACCCAGTAGATAATCAATAGAACATGCCAAACAATAGAACACAATGATTTGAGTTTAATACCCTCGACTCGAGAATCGCTAATGTTCCTGTTGCAGAAAATCGATCTCCTCCACACCGAGGCGGGGTCCTGCTTGAAACGCAAAGTGAGACTACACAGAGCGAATGTACGGATCTCCACTATTCACCTGAACGTAGCGGCTCTGCATGGATTCCAGATAACTCTATGCAACATTAACCTATCCATCTACATTCGTTGCACACACATCCACATGCACACACTCCCTTTAAACAAACACTCACCCTTAACACTCACTTTAGACACTTTAACACTACACCATATTTGATCTATTTCTTACAAAAAGATTTGCACTACATCCATACCTAATGTTTGCATTATGCATTTTTAAAAAGGTTTGCATTTTTGTACCTCATGGTCTGCATTTTACTTCATTGTACTTTAGGTTGTACTTTAGTTTGTATATTGTATTGTATATTTGTATAGTGTTGGCACTTTATTTTACTGTATGAAGCACATTCTCAGGGGGCTCATACAGAACCAAGCATTTCACTGTAATGTATGTACTTTATACGTAACAAATTAAAAAAAACTTGAAAACTTGAAATTTGAACTTGAAAGCCTCTTTCCTACCACACCTCCTACGCGTGCTATGTGGGGTGCAGGCCTTCTGTGGCCATTCGACACAAGCCTCGCCCTGAAGGATGGATACAGAGACAGACGTATAGACAGAGACTAATCAGAGACAATGAATGCTCCGTAATGGGTGTCTACTCGTCCTCGCTGGCTGGCTGGCTGGCTGGCTGGCTGGCTGGCTGGCTGGCTGGCTGGCTGGCTGGCTGGCTGGCTGGCTGGCTGGCTGGCTGGCTGGCTGGGAACGTAATGTCAAGAACATTCTCTCTCCGTTTAACTGACATTTACACTACAATGGAATGAAAACTATTGTGTTAAGTAGATTTCTATTAGTGAAACGGTGCGGAACGCCCGGCTAAACGAGTACAGTGGGACGGACCAACAGGTAATTAATTAACCATGTCATGTCCAGAAGGCAGGAGATGACAGCCTCATTGCAGGGCTTCTATTACAGAGTGTTGGGTTCCATGCCTCGGGGGGGAGTGGGGGATACTGCCACAGCTCAGGAATCTCGCTGGCAAATCAGATACATGATAAATATTCAATGACACGTGGGCTTATGGGTAATAACGAGCTCCGCTCTCCCTGAGCTTGATGGAAGAGGGGCTTGACGCGGCAACGTAATACAGGTCCTCAAAGCAAAAAAGCAGCAGTCTGCATCGACGCCCCCCTGGGGATTTACCCTCTGATCTCCCAAAAGCCACGACGCCAGTGTGGGTAAATTACCCCCTCAGCACAGCCCCTATACTCCTTACAGGTAAAATAAAAGACACATTTGAGAACGGTTGATCCTTTATTCACTAACACCTAAAACACTTTTTAACACTACACCATATTTTAATATTTATTACTCAAATATTTTGTATATTGCATATTCTGTATAGTGTTTGGTCTTTATTCTTTGACTTTTTCTTTTTTACTGTATGAAGCTCAATTTCAGGAGGGTCAGACAGAATCAAGCATTTCACTGTAATGTACGTGTGTACCTTATGTGACAAATAAAACAAAACTTGAAAACTTGAATTCACACAGTGCATTCTTAAAAAGATGCAAAGAAAAACACACAAATTCACATCCAAGTAGATTAGTATGTGTTCACTAACGGCCTAAGCCACATGCCGTCGTGCCAGCAACGGGTTAACGGGTCCCTGTGAATGAAGGCAGTGCCTGACAGCATGATCAATAGAGCAGATTACTTCGCACTGTCAGCTATCACCTTTCTCCCAGAGCTGGAGACATGAGCCCGATTCACAGGCTGCAGAGTGTTAGTCGCCTCTGTGTGTGTGTGAGAGAGAGAGAGAGAGAAGAGAGAGAGAGAGAGAGAGAGAGAGAGAGAGAGAGAGAGAGAGAGAGAGAGAGAGAGAGAGAGAGAGAGAGAGAGAGAGAGAGAGAGAGAGAGAGAGAGAGAGAGAGAGAGAGACTGCAGGAAATGGTATGGATCATTCTGTGAGCATCATTTGGCAATTTACCTTGCAGAATTATGTTTTGTCATTATGTCATTATGTTTTGTCTATTGATTGTATAGAATTCTATGATCTATTATCCCATCATATATATTCTATTATCTACTATACAATGCTGTATATACCATATATATATATATATATATATATATATATATATATATATATATATATATATATATATATATATATATATATATATCCACATTATGTCTGTACATACATACCTGCATATAATCCTTTTTACATATCTGTAGATACTATATCTATATACTGTATATCTGTACATATAGTATCCCTTATATACTCTTACTAGTTACGCTGCTGGTCAATACTTCTTACTACCATAGTGTCTTTATACCTGTATCACTGTACATATTAAAACTATAACTCTGTACATACATCTGATTAGCACTATTACTCAGCAGTACTAATTTATATATTATCCAGTTTAATCACCTGTAAATTGTATATTACTATTGCACTTACTGTTCATACTGTTACATTTGCCCTCTTGGATGCCAAACTCCTTTTTGTTGTACTGCACTTGTGCTGTATAATGACAATACATTTGAATCTAATCTAATCTAATCTTCACAGAAGCTTTTCACCGGCGTCACCCGTAATCCTTTTCTGAAACGACGTGGATTGTAAACGCTGTGAAGATTTGCTTGAAATCATTTGTTTCAAACCCACCATCAGCAACAACAAAGAGGTGTGTAAATGAGGTGGATGGTGGGCAACATGTGCACTCAGAGCCTGTGACCCTGATTAAGTCATCAGACCGGGCCACTTGACCACAGGTCAGGCTCCTTAATGGCACCGCCTCTGCTCGCATGGGATACCAGCGACTCTGAGAGGACCACTGTAACCCTAGAGCGCCTCAGTGAATGCCGTTATTGTTACAAGTCGACCATAAAGCACCATATAAGGTTGTGTACAAAATCACAGTCCTCTATCTGTTAATAGTACGTAAGTAAGTAGGTTTTAGCACATTTTTTAAAACAACTTGTCAGGATTGGGTGGGGGGGGGGGGGTGGTGTAGGACACACACGCAGACACACACAAAAAGGGGAATCTTAAAGTTACCCCAGAGGGGTAACCACTGGAATCGCTGAGCGATGAGAGAGGGTGGGGGAAAACACAAGAATAAAATAAATAAAAACTGTAGGAAACACAAAACACCAGTATAAAATAACTGGGTAAAAATCCCAAAATAACCACAACTGCCTAGCAGTTGAAAACAACAAGAAAAACAATAGCACTAGAGACAGAGAAAACCCTAGAAGCATGAGCTTGGGACACTCCTCTACTATTGAGGGAAAAACATGAAATGGACAAGCATCCGAACACAGTCAATCAAACCTACTGTACTTCTTAACAGGCATACTGTTAACTTGAACTTGAGGACTGCATCCTTTTTTTGCAAACCAAAATACTATACTTTATACTTATAGCACATGCATGAGCCTGGTCTCTTTTGAAAGATGACATTCTGAAGATTCTGATACAATAAAGATAATTAACTTTTAGTGCTAATAAAATAGAGTAACATAGGTCTTGAGTTGTAGAAAAACGTGTTACTCACGTTTTTCTGTAATAGTTGCAATATCCAGAAGAAACACCTTGGGTCCATAGCCTGAAGTCTTATAGTACATAGTACGTGTCCAAATTTAATAAAAATCCATTCAGAAATGAGTGATTAGGGGCGATTTTGGTAAAAAGAGAGAAAAAAATTGCTCAGAAAACCATTTCCTCATTGACTTCAATGCATTCAGCGGAAAATTCTCGTCCTATTTTCGCTCGTGACTTATCACCTAGATCCCTGATTTGCTCATCCCCATGTGGGGTACTATTTGAAAGCCATACTCATTGGTTACAACCCTGTCCAATAAATTTCGAGATCGCCAAATGATTGACAGAGGTAGAGGCTCGGGAGTCGGAAGTGGTATTTGAACAAATTTAAAGTCTGCCGTGTACTTCAGCGCACGCCTCACATATCGGCATGTCACTCGAGAACCGCTGAACGGATTTTGTCACCTGAAATGGCAATCGACAGGCAACAGATAGGGCTTTAATTCAACAATATATATTGTATTAAAACATATGCACACATCGACATTTATTTTTATTTTTATTTTTTGTTTCCGGTGGCATGCTGTGACACGTTTGGTTGCTTCTCTCCGGCTGCTCCCATTAATCAAATATAAGTATTCCGATGGACTTTTGCTACTAATTAATTAAAACCTCTTTGTAAATCTTTCACTGCTGAAATGGCTACGGTAATGCGTGAAATTGTTAGAGAAGAAATCACTTCAGCCTTGGATATTAAATTGGCTTCAGTTAATACAAGTCTGGATACGCTAAAGACCCAGATGGACTCCTGTATTGACAGAATGAATGACCACAACCAGGCCAGTGTTGAAGCTGATGTGAGAATCTCTGAGCTGGAGCGTCGCCAGAATGCGATAATGGAAGAAAATAAACGTCTGCGACAGAAGACAGAACAGCTCAAGAATCACAGCCGAAAGTTTAATATAAGAATTTTCGGGCTCTCTGCTGTATTGAAGCTGGCAACCCCACTGCCTATACCACCAAGCTCCTGTATGAGATGTTTGGAGATGACATCAATGGACCCGCTCCAGTCGTGTGTGTGGCGCATCGCACAGGCCCCGTGAAGAAGGCTCTTCGGTGCATGATTGCGAGGCTATACAGTCTTGAGGTCAAAAGAAAGATTGTTCGGCAGGCAGCAGAATCTAAATCCATAAGCTACAATGGGGCAAAGATCAGCATTTTTCCCGATGTTAATCCCGAAATCCTAAAGCAAAGATCTGAATTTAAAGAGGTGAGATCTGAGCTGCGAAGGCTTGATATCAGATGTGGATTTATCAACCCATCGTCGTCAACACTCATCCTAACTTTCCAAGATGTGACACACAAGTTTCCTACGGCGGAGCTTGCTCAGGGCTTTTTTGACAACCACATAAAGCCCAAAGACGTTGAAGCGGAGGACAACGAGGATAATGCTTCTCAGAGCAAGGAGGGAGAAGAGGGGGACGTCTCAGGAGGGAGACGTCTAGAGCAGCAAATGGTGAATTATCTATTAATCAGCGCAAGGACATTACAAGAAAGCAGGTATCAAAATGATCTATTGTTGTCTATTATAACATGCTGAGTAACCTCATGCTGATATTGGCTATTAAGTAATATGAAAACCCGACATGGTCTAATCATGGACTCTTTATTTAATTTATTTTTCTCAAATGTTGTCCATTAGCCTCTCTGTTGCTTATATGAGGTGGGGTTCCTTATTTTTCTTTCTCTTTCCCCCCCCCACTTGCTATTGCTTGCAGTTCTCCTTTTTATATACATATAAACAGGCTTTTTGTCAATTTTTTTGTTGTGTTAAAAAAAAAAAAAAAAAAGAGGGCCTAATTAGCTTATTGGTGCTTTATGGTTCACTATTAATAGGCCTTATTGCAAATCCCCTCTCTTTTCTAGGCATCTACAGTTTATAGCCTACATCTTTGGTTTTAATTTCCTTCATAATTATTATTATTAGCTATTCAGCTTTTTCTTTTCTTTTTTTATGATTACTATTAGGCCTACAATATTTCGTTAGTGCTATAACTATAGGCCATTAATATTTCTTTTGTTTTGGTGTTTTGGGGAGGGTTTTGGTATATTTACTATTTATAATTTTGCATCTGAAATTCTCATTATTTCAACAATAGGCTTTTTTTTTCAATGTTTTTTATAATAATTAGGTTGGTAGCACACTTGCATATGCTCCATATAAAGGTTTTCTATAGTCGTTCCATACTACCTTCTTTGTTATTATTATGAGTATTATTATTATTAATTACTTGTTTTCTTCTTGTTTTTTTTCGTTTCATTATTTGTTTTTCCATTACTAAAATTCTCCTCAAACTAAATTGACTATAGTTTAGTATATAACCACTTGCATTAACATAATACTTAACAGATGATATAGACAATATCACACATTCATATTCACCATATTTTGATGGTTAAATAAAATGCGATATTATCAGTACTATTTATTATTGCTGTTTCTTATTTGTTTTTACTTTCACTCAAGAACACCAATTATTTAATGGTGATACCAACAATGTAAAAGTAATTTTCATACTTTTGGCCAATACTCATTTTATTTTTACCTGCTGCTCTTCATAGTTTTTTTTTTTTTTCTTCAGTTATTCTTTTATTTTTAAATTTTTTATCTTAACCTATCCATCTGCATAGTCCATCATAGGATTAATCTGGGTGGTGTAGT
This sequence comes from Notolepis coatsorum, assembly GCF_963971535.1. Taxonomy (NCBI): domain Eukaryota; kingdom Metazoa; phylum Chordata; class Actinopteri; order Aulopiformes; family Paralepididae; genus Notolepis; species Notolepis coatsorum. The sequence continues at coordinate 66,774,523 of NC_140182.1, forward strand.
TCTGCGGGGCCTCTCTGTGCAGAGGGACATAGTTAAGCTATCTAAGTCTACTTATTAATTGGATAAACACAACGTTTTTTTTTTAACATTATTTTTATCAATTTGACAAATGTCATAAAGATATGTTCCAACTGAATAGTTGCTCAGACACCTGTTAATCAATACTGTTTACTCCAATTGCACAGAGAACCGACCAGCACACAGCCACCCACTGGGACATGAGGAGATGAGCTTCCTTTTGCAGCTATGTCACAACCCTGTGTTAGATATACAGGGTGGGGAGGATCTACGTGGGAGGGGCACCAATCACCTTTGTTTTTTCTTGTTTTTTTTGTTTTGTTTTTGAAGTTTTTGTACTGTTTTTTTAATATTCTTACAGACTTTTTTTTTAAGATGGGGTGGGTTATATGGGCCTTTTTTCCCCTTATGTGCATACTTTGGGCATCTCGTCAACAAAGACCAAATTTGGGTTATCTATTAGTACAGATTCATATACTTTTGAATTATTATATTTCATATTATAAATGTCGTCTTTAGCTATTTTTTCATGGAACGTTAAAGGTCTTAACAATTCCATTAAAAGGGCTAGCTGTCTTGATACTATATCAAGAAATCTAGTTGAAATATGCATGTTTCAAAAAACGCACTTGCTTGAAAGAGATATGCACAAATTAGAAAATCAGCGTTATAAAGTGGCTTCTTCTGCTTCAGCTTTGAATAAAACCAAAGGGGTTGCTATAATCATTGATACAAAATGCAAAATTACCATCATAGGCAAAGGCAGTGATCAAGAAGGAAGAATAGCTTTTCTAAAATGTATTCATAATGGTAAAAGAATTGCGTTTATTAATGTCTATGCACCCAACTGTTATGAACCAGACTTTTTTCAATCATTGAATAAAATCCTAATGGAACTAGCTGATTTCCAGTTGATTATTGGGTCAGATATGAATTCTGTTTTGGATCATACCTGGGATCAATCAAAAGCAGTTAATCATAATGCTCGCTCGACAAACGCTTTAAAGCACTTGCTATCTGACTTTAATCTTAATGATATTTGGCGGGTTCATAATCCAGGCAACAGGGAGTATACTTTTTTCTCTAATAGACATCTATCATTTCCCCGTATTGATTTAGTTTTAATATCAGCATCCTTATTTTCAGACGTAAAAAAAATTGAAATCCGACCTATGAGTTTATCAGATCACCATGCCTATTTCTGTCAATTTCAATTCAGCCAGGCTAAGAAAAAGGCCACAAGATGGCGCTTTAACTGCTCTTTATTGGATAATCCAGCATTCTGTGAGCAATTTCAGTCTGAGCTAGCCCAATTTTTAATGATTAATAATAACTCCGTGGATGATTTCAGGATACTTTGGGACGCTACTAAAGGCTTTGTCAGAAATAATGCTATTACTTTCTCTTCAAGTCTTAATAAATCTCAGCTAAAACGAATATCGGAATTAGAAACCATGCTGTCTACCTTGGACCTATCTCAACAGAGGCATTACTCTCAGCAGACTGCCGCTACACTAGCCAATGTTAAGAGTGAACTAAACGATCTTATCTTATCTTAAAAGAGCCGAATCCTCAATCTACTTTCATGGTAGTCGACCGAGTCAAATACTGGCCAACAAACTACGCAATAGTGATCTTGTAGGAAATATTACTACTGTTACATCAGAAAATGGTGAGCTGCTTACAGATCCAAAATTAATCAATACAAGATTTGCTAAATTTTATAATGATTTATATACTACAGAAGGCGAGCGTTCCTCTGAAGAGATTGAATCTTTTTTAAGTGGCCTTAACCTCTCTGTTTTGTCACCAGTTGAATCAAGTTTAATGGGTGCTCCTATATCATTACAAGAACTCAAAACATCTCTGGAAACTATGAATAAAGGCAAGTCTCCAGGGTGGGATGGCATTCCCCCTGAATTTTATTTGCGTTTCTGGGACATTTTAGGCCCACTACTACTTGAAATGATTAATATATCCATATCTAAAGGCTCCTTATGGAGAGACGTGAATATGTCCCTAATCTCTCTTTTATTAAAAAAAGGTAAAGATCCAAACCAGTGTTCTAATTGGCGCCCTATTTCTTTAATTAATACAGATGCCAAACTATTTTCTAAAGTATTATCTTGCCGTCTTGAAAAGTTTTTACCTAAACTGATTCACCCAGATCAAAGTGGTTTTGTTAAAAAAAGGCTTTCGTCTGATAATTTGCGACGTCTCCTTCACATTATCAACTCCGCCTCTCAAGCTAAAGTGTCGTCAGCTGTTCTCTCTGTTGACGCAGAGAAGGCCTTTGACCGTCTGGAGTGGACCTATCTTTGGGCTGTACTGAAACATATGGGACTAGGTTAAAATTTTATAAATATGGTAAAAATAATATTTTCTAATCCATCAGCCAGTGTCATAACCGGAAATATTAGTTCTCCTCCTTTCAAAATCACTCGTGGAAGTAGGCAAGGGGATCCGATCTCTGCAAGCTTGTTTATTTTATCCCTTGAACCTTTAGCCCAAGCTATACGGCAATCAGAAAACATTAAGCCAATCTCTGTAAATTCTACTGATCATCATATTTCGCTCTATGCGGATGACATCTTGTTATAGAATGTATCTCAGTCTCTCTCAAGCCTCCTGACATTTTTTGAAAAATTCAGTTCAATTTCAAGTTATAAAATAAACTGGACCAAATCAGCACTAATGTACCTAAGAACCACTCCTAACTCTGTGCTTGACCATGAGATCCCGGTTGTAACCCAATTTAAATATCTTGGTATTGATATATTTCCTTCAATTGAAAAAATTGTGTCTGTAAACTACAATAGAACCATTAGGTCAATCATAGACAATCTCAATCGATGGTGTAATATACCCTTTCCGGAAGAGTCTCTATTATCAAAATGAACATATTACCTCGAGTAAACTTCTGTAGTTCCATGATTCCTATTGCCCCACCTGTTGCTCATTGGGAAAATTTACATAGAGCAGTCTCAAAATGTATATGGCGAGGCAAGCGAGCTTGGGTTAAACTTACTACCTTACAAAATGAGCGGAAATCTGGTGGTTTAACTGTGCCAAATTTTAAGTTATATTTTCAAGCGTTATCATTTCGTCCTCTGTTGAGTTGGTTTAATTTAAATTCTGAGGCCCCCTGGCTTAATATTGAAAAACATATTGTGGCACCGATTCGCTTACAAGACATTGTCTTCACAGATATTTCACTAAAGCAATGTAGATTACGTTATGGTCCGATAATAGCGCATGCCATATCTTTATGGCGCAAATATGAAAAGTTACTTAAATGGGATACTAAGTGGCATGAACAGACTCCCTTATTTCATAACCCTTTTTTGCTTAGCGGAGGCCGCAGTTTTGTAGCTCAATCATGGTCCAATTGTGGCATTCATGTACTTGGCGATGTTATGGAGGACAATGGTCTAAGAACATTCTCAGATCTGAAAGAGTCATATAACTTACCTGGCACCTCCTTTTTTATATTTACAGCTCCGTTCGGCTATGCAAGCCTATGGAGTTCCATGGACCAAACCAACTACTCACCCGTTAATTACTTTCTCTAAAAAAACTGCAGGTCTCTCCAAAGGACAAGTCTCTATAATTTATAAAGATCTATCACAAAGATGTACTTCGTTAATACCTGTTATCCAATCGTGGAGCACAGAATTGGGATTAGAACACCATCACTCTATCAATTGGACCAGAGTTTGGGGAAATATTACTATGGCATCACTAAACCCAAATCATCAGCAGATTCATTTCAATTTTGTCCATAAAACATATTTAACCCCCCAGAAAGCTTATAGAATGAGACGTGCTATTTCACCAAACTGTACACTTTGTTCTTTAAAGACTACTGGTACTTTTACACATATGATGTGGTTGGTGCAGGGGTTAGGGGGTAGGAGTTTTTATTTTAAATGAGGCAAGGGGCAAGCCAATGCATGTAATTGGCAAATAATTTAAATGTATGTTTTATGTGCATTGTATGCCTGTACCTGTGCCTTTTCTTCAAAAAAATGAAATAGAAAAATATATAAAAAAAAAAAAAAAAAAAACGTATATATATATCGGTGGAGGTTATTGCATGACTACTAGTGAGGCAGTGCTTCACTAGTAATATACAGAAAGAGTAATATACAGAAAGAAGAAAAAGAAAAAAAATTATATATTTTTTTATTATTATTATTAATTTCTTTTTTATTAGAAATGTTTTCCTCTGTGAAAAAAACAATCCCAGTGCATTTTTTTTTCTTCAAAAATTTCTAAGTGACAGCTCTGAGCTCTCTGATCTGGCCTGATCCCATAACTGCAGTAATGGCCAGATGTCAATCACTCAGTGCTAAAATAGGTGCACAGGTTGGGCTTAAGTATATAATTATCGAATCAAAATAGGGTATTTGAGTTTAAAAAAGGCGGGTAGTGAGACTAAACCTCACTCATACATTTTAATGGGGCTTGAGTGATAAAGTGAATGATGAAGTTCTGACACTTTTTTTTACACCAATCAGAGAACACCATTTCCTATTTCCTATTTCCTACTTTGAGAGGGCTTGGAGAGCCCAGTCAGTAACATTATTGTGGCAGTAGCACTGTAGGCTAAATTAAACTTTGCACCAAAGGACCGAAGTATAAATCAGCAACATGGAGAGGACTTATGCATCTGGATCAGAAAAAAAGTTGTGGATGAAAAAGTAAGTACAGTGTTTGTAAAAGCTTGTATGCTAACAGTAGCTAGCCAATTTGTTAGCTACCTTTTAGCTTAGCTTATATTACATCACAATGATGATCACCAAGCTAACTTACTGTACACAGTAGGGCTGGGCAATTCATCGAAACAAAATCACGATATCGATTCATAGACCTATGCAATCTCATTTCTAAGTTATGACGAGTTTTCTTTTATTAAAATAAAATAAAATTATAATATTTTTTTATTTTTATATATTTTTTAAACTTTTTAAATGATTTTATCTGGGTTGAACATGATTTGTGGAACTCCCTCTGGTGTTGTGGTCGTGGTATTCACTGACCTTTGGGAAGTATTTCGACATGCACATGGGTATCTTAGTGGTGTAGTGTATCTTATAGACCAGGCCCATTGCAAGTTGCTGTACTCTGTCGTCTACTCTAAGCCATCCTAGGTTGTCAAAGTGGGCAGGGGTGAGGTGGGTTTTAGGAGTAAGGTCAAGCAGTAGTCTGACCAGTTTTTTTTGTGATGTTTGTAATCTTGTTTTTAGTGCCTTTGAGGTGCTTTGGTACCATGAGGTGCAAGCATAGTCGTAGTACCCTTGAATGAGTGCTCCTGTTAGAGTCTTCAAGGTATTCTTCTTTACCAGAGAGGAGATCCGGTACAGGAATCTAGTTCGTTGGTTGACTTCGTTTTATTACATTGGATCCCATTTTGTCACAGGAAAGATTTGCCTCTAGGATCGAACCCAGGTAGGTAATTTCATCTTTCCTTTTAAGATAAGATAAGATATTCCTTTATTGATCCCCTTGGGGAAATTCAGGCATCATAGCAGCATGGGGGGAAGGGGGGGGGGGGGGGGGGATACAGGTAGTGAAAACAACACAACTGAACTATATATAAATATGTGTATAGGCAAGGTAGATTCCTTAGTAGCAAAGTGCATAATAGTAAAAGACGGTATGATTTCAAATTTGTAAATGTTAATTTGGGAAGGAGAAGCCACATTGATTATACAGAGATTCATACGCCCTCTTGGAAATCAACCGGCGCTATGTCCCTTGATTGGCTTCCCCTCTGCTTCGGCGGAACATAATCGCAGGCGTTTCCTTATTCTTGGGTTGAGAGAGTGATCCGGCTTTAGGGGGTTAGAAACGTACCGGGACACCAGCAAAACGCCCGGCGTTTAGCTCCAGCTACCGTCGTACAACACGCTCTAATCCTATTAAAATAGATCGCTTACACCTACCCTACAACACCAAGTCAATGGAGGGACATGTAATCTCATTGCCTCTGAAAAAGAAAGATTGCCCCTAAGATACTTAAAGTGGTGTTAATTTCCCTCTATTGATGGGGCCCAGAGATGGAAACGAGACCGATGTCAGGATGGTGAGAGAAACGGCTTACCATATGCTCTCTAGGCTTATAGAGTATATGAGAAATACCTACATGTATGGCTCTGACGGTACTAAACATCTAAAATACTGCTTTTCTTGTCAACCGTATTGGGTAAACATCTAAAATACTGGGTTGATATGTCTATTTTATGTGTCTGCCAATTTCACGATTTATGGTAAATGGCTGCTTTTTCATATAGCGCTTTTATCCAAAGCGCTTTACAATTTGTTACTCACATTTTACCCATTCACTCACACATTCACACACCGACGGCGGAGGCAACCATGCAAGGTGCCAACCTGCTCATCGGGAGCAATTAGGGGTTAAGTGTCTTGCTCAAGGACACATCGACACGCTGCCCGGGAGGAGCGGGAATCGGAGCGGGAATTGAACCGGGAACCTCCGGATTGCCAGACGACTGCTCTACCTCCTGAGCCACTGTCGCCCCCTTATGTATCGGTGACAATCAAACCGTAAACAAAGAGGCCTATTAAGATGTTAGATCTTAATAAGAAAAATTATGTGATTTAATGTTCTATGCCTCACCTTGAATTGACTGCTGTCTATTTTATGCTCATTTTGTGCTTATTTTATGCCTAATCTTATGTCTGCACTTTATGCATTGCTCTTGATCTGCCAATTTTGTGCTCATTTTATGCTTGTGTCTTTTTTGCATAATTCTTGTATGAAAGGTGCTATACAAATAAAGTGTATTATTATTATTCGTCTCCGGGAGCGTATTCAAACATTGAACCCATTTGTCCTGCTGAGAATGCCAGGTCTTAAGCCGTGTGACTACAATAGTTAGCGTAAAGAAATGCGCTATGTAAATATATTAGGATGTAAAGAACCTATATTTTGATGGTATTTTGTGACGGATTTGCCACAAATCTCAGAATCTGGATTCTTCTCACTGTCTCCTGCTGCCAGTGATATATCCAGTTTATAACTGTGTGGCCATCCCCATGGCAACGGGTGACCCTCCGTGGTGACCTTTTGACAGACGAGTCAGGACCGGGTGTCTGAGGGAGTGCGGGGAAGCCCACATTAGTGTGCGCAGACACTAAGGCAACAAGGAAAATGGGAATTGAATTCATTACGTCCCGATTTGTAGACAGCATCCCTCGGACCAAACGGGTAAGTGAGGTCATAGCCAATCAGAGGCTCGCTTAAAGGGAGGGAAAAAAAGTGTTGACCTGTCCCGCATCTGCTACCACATCGTTATAGGGAGGAATACACACAGACTCCATTTCAGTGGTATTTTGTCAAATTAGTAGCCCGCTAGGCAGCAGTGCCTTGGTAATGCTTACACATGTTAATGAGGTCCGGTGCTTTTCATCTGAACCCTAGCCGCGGTGCTATTACGTATTGTAGCTTTTTAAATTAATTTTTTTTGTACATGATTGCAATTTCTCACTTTTAAGCAGCTTGAGGGTGTCTAGACTGTGTGTGTGGGGGGTTGAAGCCAGTGGCTACCAGAGCCGAGAACAAGGTGAAATTGCACGTTATGAAGGCTGGCATATTTGGTTGAGACTGGAGGGATAGATTGAGATGATTATACAATTCCATCTAATAACTTTAATATAAAATTATCGATATTCTATTCATATAAATTATACATTATGCTTGGGGATGATTCTGTCTGAGTCGCTCTCTGATGATGCTAACCTGCAATTGACAACCTGTCATACGGAATGATTTTAAAAGTAGAAAACCATTTATTAAAGTCTGGGTAACGCAAATTCAGAGATTTGTTTATAAACACATTCTATGTGTTAAAAGATAGTTGCTGAAAAGCATAACCCCTCCCCTAACACTATTAAAAACTAGAGAACATTAGCATCATTCTCAGTTGATAGTATCTCAAAAGTATATCATAACAAAGCTAATGCTATGAGTGTGAATGGGAAATGCTAAAACAATTAGCGCCTGTTATGTGTACATTCACATAGTGGTGGGTACTTACTGTCTTTTGTGTTGCATGCACACGGTGGTGTGGCTGTAGTGTTTAATTGATTGATTTTGAAATTAACACAGGTGTGGTGATGAGAGGCTCCACCCTATAGGGAGGTGTAGTCTGACGTCACTGGTTGTTCCACCCGTATAGGGATTCATCATTGGGAAAATGGATTATCGGCTATTATAACAATTCTGCCACATGGAAATTGACAAGCTTCCCGTTTTTGCACAAAATGAGTTCCCTTCTATCACTGTTACGGACGGTGTCCTTATGTGTATATACATATGGGGGTTATGTACTGTATGTTATCTGTTGTGTGTGTGTATATAGGCATGTTTTGGTTGTTCTGTTTTTGTCTCCCTCCTGTGTAACATACTGTATCCCATTCTCAGGTGTCTCCCAGTTGCAGCACCAGCAGCCAGCTGGTCAATCAGCAACTCACCCCAGTGCAACGGCAGCTGAAGTTGATCTGCAATCAACATCCACTCTCCCTTTATATATCCCATTTTGTGCAGTATTAGTTAGCTCTTTTGGCTCATTGTGGTGGTGGGTGTCTCTCTGTGTCTTTGGTGATAATTCTGTGTGTTGTTAGGTATATAGAGCAGTGGCTCTTCAGAGGTAAAAGCTCTGGTTCTTAGGTATATAGAGCAGTGGCTCTTCAGAGGTAAAAGCTCTGGTTCTTAGGTATATAGAGCAGTGGCTCTTCAGAGGTAAAAGCTCTGGTTCTTAGGTATATAGAGCAGTGGCTCTTCAGAGGTGAAAGCTCTGGTTCACTTCATTGTGTTTTGGTGTTCTTTAGTTTGCTGTACATTTCTGTATTAACCCTTTGTATATTTGTTTCCCTTGTGTCACCCAGCCTATGGTGATTGCTTTTCTTTGTATTAATCTTTTGTTTCGCACACAGGGACATTGAGGACAGGAAGATACCCTGGGGTCTACATTTTGCATCACGTAGGTGACCTGATGTTAAAGACACCAGCTTTAGAGTGAGCACCACCACCTGTACTTTTGGGCGTTCAGCGCCTGTAAAGAGGGGTGGGTTTTCATTTCCTTTTACTATTTTATTTGGTGTCACTAGGTAGTCCTTGCTCTCTGTGTTGCTGTGTTTAGCAAATAGTTTCATGGTTTTGTGTCACTGCACCCTCACCTAACGTGTCTGTGGCCTTGTGTTGTGTCCTCTTACTGGGGTGCGTAACAATCACTAACATTATTGTTTAAGCATTTTTGGTTGAAATAAAGGTAGTTATAAGGTTTTTAATTTGTCATAAAGAACTACATTTACCAGTAGGTTGTCGCCTAATCAACGTCACAGCAAGCTGATATCAAGCTAGCTAGCTAGCTAACGTTAAGATTACCTAGCTAAACGTACTATACGTTAGCAATGTCTACTGTCATGAACCATTTTAAATTGGGGCATGTAGAGGAGTTTCGGGAACGAGTAAAATGTGCAGGTCCTCTTCTCAGACCTGTGCACTGCATGCACCATGCCGGCTAGCAAGCTAGCTAGCTACATGGCACGGCCCGCTGATACCACGATAGCTAACTAACGTTACCGTTACAAGCTCAAAAACCTTATAACTACTACTGTCGTGTCTATAAGTTCCCTGGCAGAATACTTTGTTTGTGAGGACAAAAGTATACAAAGGGGAGAGAACTAGGGATGCTTGATATTGGCTTTTTTACCGATACTGATATACCGATATTGTCCAACTCTTAATTTCCGATACCGATATCAACCGATACCGATATATGCAGGGTTTCCCCCCCCCAAATTTCTTTATAATTTCAGGTAATTAACATTACATATCTCTTGTTGTGGAATTAACACAACATTGTGCATACTTTTGACAATAAATAAAATCTGAATTTGTTCTTACTTGCTTGCCTGGGTAAATAAAGGTTATAGAAATGTAAAAAAAAAAATATATATATATATATATATATTTTTAAACCGATACAGATATTTTCCGATATCACATTTTAATGCCGATATCGGCTGATAATATCGGTAGGCCGATAATATCGGACATCCCTAGAGAAAACCATTTTAAATCGGGGCATGTGGAGGAGTTTCGGGAATGGCTAGCAAGCTAGCTAGCTACTAACGTTATATAAAAAACAATAACGTTATAAACTATACACAATATGTACCACGAAACAATGCTTTATATCAGTATTTACAGTGATTTGATATGCAATTATACAAATATTTTTTTTAAAGTGGTGGTTGGTGAAACAGATACTAGCAACAGATTCAGGGTCAGTTATTTTCCCATTGTATGCTTATGGAATGCAGAGCATGTGAGTGGCGCGGCGCGGGAGTGGCGCGGGGAGTGGATCGACCATAGCATTGTGGCTAGGCTAGCTACCATGGCTTAGTAGAGCTAGTTGAATGGATAAACGTTATTTAACATTGCAGAATGGGTACAATTACAATACGGCTCAATACAAACAATTGTTAAGGGGCCCAGGGGGTGTAGACTGTTGTAGTTTGGTAAAATCAAGCTAATTTACATCATGCTCCAAAAAAATTATTCTGCTGAGCGAGCTGTGGAGCGGGGAACGCTTGATTCGTAAATGAATGGTGAGCGGAGCGGTGAGCGACTTGGGGTTCGGGCCAACATGAGCGAATGAGAGCGGAACCAGACGTCTAGAGCGAAGAGCGTATTTCTCGAGCGCTCCACTCACATGCTCGTAAGGGAAATCTGATCCTAGGTCTGCGACTAAAGCCAGGAGGCTACGCTGTGGTGACGTCAGTCAGCAGCGCCAAACGGCAGTGTAGTCTCCCAGTGAACGAAAACATAAAGGTTGTTATTTTGCTACCTTTACGATTAATTGCGAATATTTTCATGTTGAGCTATAGATTATGGATGAATACGCACAGAAAGGTACACCATGCCAATATCCATGCTTTATTTCTTTTAAACGAGCCAATTTAGAAATGGGCAATGGGGAAATACATTAAGTGGAACAGAGGGTGGAACAGGAAAAAACGAAAATGACGTAACCACTACACCTCCCTATAATATAAGCAGAACGGGAGCATCATCTTTTCTTCTTGTTCTACCTTGTTTTTTGTGTCTGAACCAAGGAGGCTGGTGTAGCCAGCTCTCCACTCTTATTATTAAAAAATATAGTAAATAAATATGATTATTTTTGCTAAAAGCCTATGGGGAAACAAGCCATCTTTTTGTGACTGTTGAGGCCTTAGGGCAAGACATACAGGCTTGGTTATAACATGGGGGCTAATGTCCGGTCTTCAAACGGGTAAATATATGCTTATTTGTGATTTGATTATCTGTTATGCTTTAAAATAATTAGTTCAGATGGCACCACATTAGGTAATTTCTTCATTGCGTGGCTTTGTGTTAGCATCCTGGGGACTACTAAACCCTGGGGCGGCCATTGAAAGGATTATGACCATATGCTTAACGGGTGTATGGTCAACATGATCTTTGGCTGGTAGCAGGTGGTTGAAGAGAATCAGGTCTACAGTGAGTAAGCTTTCAAGTGTAGGTAGGTTTCAGGGTCCAGGTAATATAACATTTTTGGCATTTTTTTTACTTGGACTTGAGGACTGCATACTATTTTTGCAAAGCTTATCTTTATACTTATAGCACATGCATGAGCCTGGTCTCTTTTGAAAGATAACATTCTTAAGTTACTAATGCAAAAAAGGAAAATCACTTTTAGCGCTAATGAAATAGAGTAACAGAGGTCTGAACTTGAGTTGAACTTGAACTAGTGTACTAAAATTTTTCTGTAGTGGTTACAATACCCCCCAGCCCCCCCCCCCCCCCAAAAAAGTCTTATGTAGTACAGGTCCAAATAAAAAAAAAAATCCGTTCAGAAATGGGTCTTTGGGAGAGATCCGGGTAAACCATGTGCCAAAAAAGAAGCTCCTGAAATCCATTTCCTCGTCCACGGCCATTCATTCTAAATGTTTTTCACTTCAGGTTTTCGCTCTTCAACTTTCACCTAGATCCCGTATTTGCACCCCCCACATGGGGTATCATTGGAAAGCTACACTCATTGGCTACAATTCTGCCCAATAATTTTCGCCATTAGCGTATGATTGGCAGTTCTGGAACGTCGGGAGTCAGGGGTGGTCATCTGACACGTGAGCATAAAAAGTCGCTTGCCTGACATATCGTCATGTAACTCGAGAACCAAGGCACGGTGAGGTGGCGTTCGAACGGCAACAAATAGATCTTTAATTCTGTCATTTATATTTTTGGCGAAAAAAGCTGCCGTTAGACGCTCGCAAAGTGCCGCGACTTTGTGCGCTCCGCCCACGGGCACGCCGGGTCGTATCATGTTAAGAGGTTAGGAACTGATGTACGTTTTTTGTTATTGTAGAAATGTGGTGGTCTAAAAGTCTCTAGACCATAGTTTATAATTAGAAGCTGGTGGATAGTCTATCAAATCGTACTGAGCACCTGTTTGGATTTTACGCACAACCAGGAAGCGGTGTATTTCCGTTTTGGTGCGTGGCGTTTGGGATAGTCGAGGGAGGAGGTGTTAATTGGTTGAGTGAACACAAGAGGTTTAGCCTCATGTTGTTTTTGTGTTGTTTTGTTTACTGGAGCGATAGTCTGTTCCAACGTTTGGGAATGGATATCTAAGTAAATTAATCCAAAAGGTATCTTTGTTGTGTATTCTCTGATCGACTCTGTCCATGGTGCTTAAAATCTTGTTAAACTCAGCTGAGATCTATAGTAAAATTAGGTAGCGTAGTCTGCTGTACCGGGTTTGGTGATATTAAGTGTATAATCTGTGTAGTCTGCTGTGCCGGGTTTGGCGATATTGAGAGTATGATCTGTGCGCGTCCGCGGGTGCACGCCGGTAATGTTATGTGGATACATGGAGTTGGAATAAGGACAGCTGGTAAAACAGTTTATTTCTGGTTCGGGACATTGGCCATTTAATTTAATTTGTGCTAACTATTTGAGTTGTTGAGCACAGTTGTTAAGTATATTGTATCTTAACATATCCTTGTTTGAGTATAATTAGGATGGTGCTAGACATGGATGACTTTGTTGCGGAGCCAACAATAGAAAAGGTGAAGACATGTTCCAAATAGTTACTCATTATTTAATAAAGCTTGATGCAGGCCAAAAGAAGCAGGGTTTGCAAACTCAGTTGATTGAAGGGCTGTTTAAAAAGGAGTGTTTTTATGAGGCTGTGGGTAAATCTCCGGGTGAAAGAGATGTGGAAATCAAAGCGTGTGCGGAGCAGCATACTCTTGATGTGGAGTTGGCTAGGTTAAGGTCTCAAGAACATGCAGAGGCCAAAAAGGAACAGGAATAAATAGTGCTAGCTGCAATGCGTGAGCGAGAGGCTGCAATGCATGAGCGAGAGGCTGCCAAGGCAGAGCGAGATGAAATAGCGGCTGCTGCCAAACGAGAACGCGATCAGATGGAAGCACTTGAAGTGGCGCGTGAAGAACGCGCAGAGGCAGCATATAACAGTGAGGTGGCGCTGCGTAATTTGGGTACTGCTGGTGCTGCGCAAATACAGAGAGCCAGGATTTTGATATGGCTAAACAGAAGAGCATGGTTCCTGCCTTTTCAGAAAGGGATGTTGACAGTTTTTCTTTATTATTTGAGGATATAGCTACCAGTTGCGGGTGGCCAGCAGATAGGTGGATGATTCAAATGCAGAGTGCTTTAAGAGGGAAGGCATATTTTTTTTACACGGTTTACGCATTGTTGTAACTTGTATCCTAATAATAAGGATTATGATGTAGTCAAGGCTGCACTCCTTAAAGCATATGAATTAGTCCCTGAGGCCTACCGCCAAAGGTTTTGTCATTTAAAAAAACAGAGCTCGCAGTCATTTGTGGAGTTTGTCAGGGAAAAGGAGATGCTTTTTGACCGGTGGTGTGCAGCGGAACGGGTCAGCACGATGGAAGAGATTAGGGACCTAATTTTATTGGAGTAATTTAAAGTATAGGTGTATCTGAGGCTATTGCTATGTACTTAAATGAAAGGAAAGTCGGCACCTGTTCAGCAGCAGCGGTCCTCGCAGATGAGTATATTTTTACCCACAAGACGTCTTATCCATTGATGGGGTTTTGATAGGCTGTTTTTAAATAAAGCGATTAATAACGTTAATGTAAATGCAGCAATGGTTACATACAGTTGGTTGGTATGGTTAATATAGTTATTTTCGCTTAACATTTTATGTTTATTTAGCATATTAATAATAATACACATGATTGTATTTCATTGTATTTCATATGGTTTCATATAGATAATTTGAATAGCACATGATTTCTTTTTTACCGCCTGCTTGCTTTTGAGTCCTGACATGACCTGATGGGTGTGGCTGTCTTGACTTTGCGGTCAATTCGAGCAAGTAAATAAAGATAGTTGTCTAACAAGACACTCTAACAAGACAAAAGACAAAAGCAAAAGACATAAACAACACCAGGACTTCTCGATGTTCTCTTATACTGGTGTGACATACATTGGTACGTGGGTTGGTCATTATCATTATTACTGTATTTGTGACACCATGTGAACATCAGGTTAGTATAGGTCATGTTATGTTTTGTAATATGTGTTATGCTTGGTATGTGTGTGTGTCATGGTACTAATGCCTGTCCATTTCTTTCTTTGTCAGGTGCCGCTCGTCCCTACACTGAAGAGTGCTGATTGCCTGATGAGTGGCAGCTGATGGCAATCGCCACAAGGGGCGGGTGGATAAAACCTGACAAGCACACACACATCCTGGTGCCTCTCTGTGTCAGTTGCCAGTGACCAGAGCTTGGAGGTTGCCTTTGTTTGCCACTGTGTGTGGATGCCCTATTGTGTAGCTCAGCATTCAATACCATAGTCCCCTCCAAACTCATAGCCAAGCTCAGGGACCTGGGCTTGAACTATGACCTCTGCCAGTGGGTTCTGGACTTCCTGACGGGCAGACCCCAGGTGGTAAGAGCAGGCAACTGCACCTCCTCATCCATCACGCTCAACATAGGGGCCCCCCAGGGCTGTGTTCTGAGCCCCCTCCTCTACTCCCTGTACACACATGACTGCGTGGCACAGCGGAACAACAACACAATTATCAAATTTGCTGATGACACAGTAGTGGTGGGCCTGATCTCTGCCAACGACGAGAGGGCGCCGCTATGCCCGGTCGCCTGTCTGTGCGCTCCGTCGAGATTGTGCTTACTTTTGTTAATATTTATAGTTTTAAGAGTTTTGTCTGTACCAACAGTAGGTGCATTTAATGTGTATGACCGTCAGTCACTTATAGACATCGGATTACGGGAAACTTACCGATTGGATTACTCCCTGGATCAGCTTTCCGAACCGCAGCAATGGCCTGTGGAGATTCTCAGAACAATGGGACCAGATCCTGACCCCAGGAACAAAGGAACCACCAGACGGCGTGGGAAGAGAGCTGGGATCCGTAACAGGCTGAGATCCAGACGACACTGAACGCCACTACCCAGTATATTGCTAGCCAATGTACAATCAATTGACAATAAACTGGACGACATCCGAGCAAGGATTCAATACCAAAGAGACGTTAGAGACTGTAACGTTCTCTGCTTCACCGAGACGTGGTTGACGCCGGACGTCCCAGACCACGCCATACAACCGGCCGATCACTTCTTCACCCACCGCAAGGACAGATCAGCAGAGTCCGGCAAACAACGTGGAGGAGGTATTGCCTTCATGTTTAACAACAATTGGAGCGATCCAGCTAACGTGAAGGAATTATCGAACCACTGCTGCCCAGACCTGGAATATATAACCATCAAGTGTCGTCCTTTCTTCCTCCCGAGGCAGTTAACGGCGATCGTCCTGGTCGGAGTGTATATTCCACCGCAAGCCAGCAATAATGTCGCGCTCTCCAGACTCCACGACGAGGTAAATAGAATCCAAGCGGCGAACGTTAACGCCGCCATTATAGTGGTGGGTGATTTCAATAGCGCCAATCTGAGAAAGGTCTTACCTGACTTCTATCAGCATGTGACTTGTAACACCAGAGGCGGTAACATCCTAGATCACTGTTACACACAATTCAAGGGTGGCTACAAGGCTCATTCTGCTAGTGGCTTTGGTAAGTCAGATCACGCGTCCATTTTCCTTTCACCAAAGTACAAACAGAGAATCAAAAGCACTCCTGTAGTCTCGCGAGAGGTGCAGAAATGGGATTTGACGTCAGAGGAGACGCTCCAGGCTGCATTTGACTGCACAGACTGGAGCGTGTTCCGCGACACAGATAACATTCATGTCTACACGGAGACAGTGCTGGACTATGTTCGTACTTTGGTGGAAGAAACAATCCCCACTACCACAATGAGAGTTTACCCAAATCAAAAACCCTGGGTAGACAAATCCGTCCGTGAAGCTCTGAGAGCGTGCACCAAAGCATACAACGACGGCCTAGTGGCAGGCAACATGAATGACCACAAGGTGGCGCGATACAACGTAAGGAGGACAGTGACAGAGGCCAAACGGCGCTACAAGGATAAAATTGAACTCCAGTTTGAACAGGCTGACTCTAGAGCTATGTGGCAGGGGCTCAAAACGATGACAGACTACAAAGGCGCCTCCCTCAAACTGAACAGTGACATCTCCTTAGCAAATGACCTCAATACCTTCTATGCGAGGTTTGATGCTGGTAATAACAACACCAGCCCACAAGCCACGGCAATGGGGGGGGGGGGGGGGTCTGCTGCTGATGGAGACTCAGTGTTCAGGGTAACAGAGCATGAGGTGAGGCGGACCTTTAAAAAAGTGAATATCAGGAAGGCAGCAGGTCCGGACGGCATCCCCGGCCGCGTCCTAAAAGTCTGTGCCGACCAACTGGCCCCGGTATTCACTGACATATTTAACCTGTCCTTAGAACAGGCTGTCATCCCCACCTGCCTGAAGAAGTCCACTATTATCCCTGTACCCAAAAAATCCAAGCCTGCTTGCCTCAACGACTACCGCCCTGTAGCTCTTACCTCCATAGCCATGAAGTGCTTTGAGAAGCTAGTAAAGGGCTACATCTGCTCCTCCCTCCCCATTAACATGGACCCCCTGTAATTTGCATACCGCCCGAACAGGTCCACGGAGGACGCCATAGCCCATGTGCTGCACACAGCAGCATCACACCTGGACAAGAGGCAGGGGAACTATGTGAGAATGCTATTCATCGACTACAGCTCGGCATTCAATACCATAGTCCCCTCCATACTCATAGCCAAGCTCAGGGACCTGGGCTTGAACTATGACCTCTGCCAGTGGGTCTTGGACTTCCTGACGGGCAGACCCCAGGTGGTGGGAGCAGGCAACTGCACCTCCTCATCCATCACCCTCAACATAGGGGCCCACCAGGGCTGTGTTCTGAGTCCCCTCCTCTACTCCCTGTACACACACGACTGTGTGGCTCAGCGGAGTAGCAATACAATCATCAAATTTGCTGACGACACAGTGGTGGTGGGCCTGATCTCTGCCAACGACGAGAGGGCCTACCTGGAAGAGGTCAAGGTCCTGGCGGGATGGTGCCAGGAAAACAGCCTCTCCCTGAACGTCAGCAAAACAAAGGAGATGATTGTGGATTTCAGGAGGTCGGGGGTCAAGGACTACAGCCCCCTCAGCATCGACGGGGCACCGGTTGAGAGAGTCAACAGCTTTAAGTACCTCGGAGCCTACATATCCGAGGACTTGACATGGACCACACACATTGACAGTGTTGTGAAGAAGGCACGACAACGCCTCTACTTCCTCAGGCGCCTAAGGAAGTTCCAAGTCAGTCAGAAGATCCTTAGGAACTTCTACTCATGTACAATAGAGAGCATCCTGACTGGCAACATCACCTCCTGGTTTGGGAATAGCACTGCACAAGACCGTAGCAGACTACAAAGAGTGACACGTTCAGCCGAACGCACAATTGGAGGGGGGCTTCCCACCCTCCAGAACATTTACAACAAGCGGTGCAGGGGGAAGGCTAAGAGAATTATTAAGGACTCGAGCCACCCGAACAACTGCCTCTTTGAACTGCTGCGGTCAGGCAAGCGATACCGGAGTCTTAAGGCGAGCACAGAAAGACTCAGAAGAAGCTTCTATCCCCAGGCCATCAGGCTGCTAAACGAACAATAAACACTATGCAACAACCATCAAATGCACACAGCACACACACCCACACGCACACACTCACCTAAACCACACAAACACACTTTATATTTATTGATAAAGGATTTGCACTACAACTCGTACACCCACTGTAAATTGTACCTAAATTGCACCTCATCCCATTTCTGCCTTGCACTATATAGTATTGTATTAGTAAACTGCACAGTAGGGATGTCCCGATCCGATCACGTGATCGGAATCGGCGTCGATCACGTGCTTTTCAGAGTATCGGGGATCGGGAAAAAATAATAATAAAAATCGGCAGTCAAAAAAAGAAAAAATTTATTCAACAAACATGACCATGTCCACGTCTTAAACTCATACGGAGGCCTTAGTTTTGGTTTTAAATTACATATAATATATCATCATTAATGTATTTATTGTCACACAGAGCAGAATAATTATCCACAACAAACACATTCCCCTTTAATTTTCACCGTTGCAACAAACATTCCCTTTAATTTAGACGCTACACGCTACACGCGACCACATCACAACAACAACACGTCGCTCCCGAAACACGGTTAATATCCACTGACTTGAGCAGCTAGACTTAATGTCAGAGGTTTGGAACTAAGCATTTTAAAATAGAAAGTCAAGCCAGTTGCAATGTTTGCAAGGAGGAGATTCCGCGTGGAGGAAAAACTCATGAAGCAGCAGGCTGGAGGCGAAGTTTTCAGACTAACTTTTCAACTGGAGGATAACGTTACGTGACTGAGGATTATCGTCGGCGTTTCAGACCAGAATGGACCATTACGTAAGTCGAACACTGAATGTATACTAATGTGCAAACATATATTGAAACTTTTAATATTTCTCATATGAAGCAGAAGCACATTTCTCAGGGTGAATGTAATAACAAAAGCCTCCGCTCTCGCGCCCCGGACTATTATAGGCAACAGATGGGCTTGTCTCGCTCTGCCAGTTTCTGACAAAAATGCGTCAAAATTGATTACTAATGTGAAAGATCGGATCGGAAACGATCGGATCGATAGATATTTAAAATCACATGATCGGGATCGGATCGGAAGCAAAAAAGCGATCGGGACACCCAGTATTGTATATTATATGGTAACTCAGTTACGTCTATTCTGCATCGAACATTGTACATATGTCTATACTGAACACTGTGACCTCATTTTTTTTACTTCTAATTTACATGCTATACTATGTTATTTTATTTCATACTTATCTTGTCTTGCACAGTCTCTGGAGCGTAACAGTAAGAAGCATTTTGTATAAAAGTATTCTGTACTTCTGTATGACAACTATTAAAGAAACTTGAAACTTGTACTTTGTTTGCCACTCTGTGTGGATTAGCCATTGTGTCAGAATATATATTATTGTTGTGGGCCTCAGAGCCATTTTCCACTTTTTAAGTGGAAATATATATATATATACTGTATTGTCTTATGGCTGGGTGGTTCCCAGTGCCAACCTAGTTGGCTGGTGTCCTGCGACACTGTTAGTGCACTTGTGCTCAGCTTATTATAATTATCTTGTTTGTTCTCCCCTTACCTTTTCCCCTGTTTGTCTATTTGTTGTGGGTTTTATTTCCCTTCCTTATATTTTATAATAAATGTCATTTACTATTTTGGAAAAACGCATTTGTTTGTTTCTTACCTGCCGGGACCTGTGCTTAAAGCACTCACTGGACGGGCTGGTTTCATGTACAGCCCGCTCCAGCTATATTCTATAATGGTCATCAGACCTTTGTACATGACATGGGGGCTCATTCATTTGCACAATAGTTCCTTGTTTTTTATAATATAAAAGTAAAAGTAATATTGTTATATATCCATATTTCCGTGCTGCACACTTTATTGTTGTAAACCGTTCTTGTATATTATGCTCTTAACCAATCCGTTTTTGTGCCACATGAAGGTAAAGGGTGGATCACCTGGTTGGTTAGGGGGAGGGGGGCGACGTGTTGTGTAACCCGGTAGAGTGTGCAATGAAATCGGTAATTGACTGAAGTTATGTGTAGTCCTCATCCCGCTAGGGGAGTAGTTTAGACGGGGTAATTAGAATTACCCAGGTAATCCTAGTTAGGTGGTTAGGACCAACATTTATTGTCTTCATGAATGTTAGATGTGGTCATTAAATCGAATTGGTTAGGTTGTTATAATGCAGAATGTGGCTGTTAAGTGTTGCGCACAGACATTGTTGAGTACTGTAGGTGAGTGACTGTTTTGTAGGGCTTATTGAAGTTTGATTTGTTGGGTAGTATTGTGGGTTGCTACGAGAGCGCAGAGTATTTTTGTTGCATAGTCATATTCTGTGGTAGGGGATATGGCGGATATCTGCACAAAAGCTGAATTGTGTAGTATCGCCAAACATTATGGCATTACTGTCCAAAGTTCAAAGAGTAAGAAAGAGGTGAAGGCAATTGTGCTGGCTGGGTTATTGGATCAAAATATATTCAGTTCGCCTATAGCCCAGGGGAATGGCTCGGAGGACGTCACGCACGGCGATACGTCTAGCGAGGCTACGGGAGACACTGGTGGTTTAGACCGAAACGGTGGTGCAATAAAAAAAATAAATGGTAGCACTACCAAGGCTGAGGAGAATGACAGTGATAGCTCTGTACAGTCAGGACATGCCTCTGTTTCTTCTTCTACTCGTAAATCGAGCGCACGCTCTGAGCTGCGTTTGGCCTGTCTCCAGATAGAGGAGAGAGCGGTTTTGCGCAGGGAAAAGAGGGAAGAGAGAAAGGAGGAGAGAGACAGGGAAGAGAAAAAAGGAGGAGAGAGACAGGCTGGAGAGAAAGGAGATGGAGGAGAGAGACAGGCTGAAGGAGAAGGAGGAGAAGGACAGGGAGCTCCAGTTGACTATGAGGAAGCTGGAGTTGGAGAGTGGTAGCTCTACCCCCTCTTCAACTGGAGTCTCCCAGGTGCCCTTTAACATTAGCCAGCACGTTTCTCTGGTTCCCATTTTCCGGGAGTCTGAGGTAGAAGCATATTTATCTGTTTTTGAGCATATAGCGTGTGCCCTGCATTGGCCAGTGGACATGTGGGCAAAATTTTTTTGCAATGCAAGCTCACTGGTAAGGCGCAGGAGGCATGTGCTTTATTGCCAATGGATGACAGCTTGGAGTATGAGAAGGTGAAATGTGCTGTGTTACGTGTGTATATGAGTTGGTTCCTGAGGCATATAGACAGCGTTTTCGTTCGCTCAGAAAATCCCCTTCTCAAACCAATACTGATTTCTCCCGTGAGCAGAGGATTCTTTTTGAACGGTGGTGCTCGGCATGTAAGGTGGAGGACTTAGCGACCTTGGGCGAATTGGTGCTCATTGAACAGTTTAAAACCTGCATGCCCGAGCAAACCGTAATATATCTGAATGAACAGAGTGTCTACTCTCCAGGAAGCTGCAATTTTGGCGGATGAGTTTGCATTGACCCACAGACATGTTTCGGTGCGTGATGGTGTGTATGTTGGAGGCGGCTCGTTCTCTCCTGGTGAGTCACCGTTTCGGGGAGGTGACGAGCGAGCGTTCCAACCATGCTCACCGCCGTCTAAAAGGACTGTTGTGTGTAATTATTGTAAGAAGGCAGGCCATATGGTGAGAGACTGTCATACGCTACGGGATCGGCAGGAGACAAAGGGGTCAGCCCAGGAACCGAAAGGGGTGGGGTTGATTGGTACAGTGTCATGTCCTAACCGGAATAGCTCTCTGGGGAAGCCGGATAGCTGTTTTAAACCCTTTATGTTTGATGGTTATGTATCCCCGTCGGGTAAAATTGGTGACCAACAAAGAGTGAGAATACTCCGTGATACAGGAGCCTCTCAGTCATTCATCCTGGCTGATGTGTTACCATTGAATGTGAACTCCTGTCAGTTGAGTGAAATGGTGAGAGGTATTGAGATGGGGTGTGTGGCCGTGCCGTTGCATAAGGTGCATGTACAGTCTGAACTGATCACAGGTTGTTTTCCTGTCGCGGTTCGCCCATATTTTCCTGTGAAGGACATAGATTTCGTCATGGGAAATGATATCGCTGGGGGAAAAGTAGTCCCTGTGTTGAAGGTTGAAAGCGCTCCATTAACTGAATTATTGTGTGCTGAATTGATTGATAGTCACCCCGATGTTTTTTCTATTTGTGCTGTCATCAGGGCACAGGAGAGGAAGCAAGACCAAGGTCTAGCATTTGGTGACTCTGTCTGTGGTGGGGCTCTCGCTAAGGACGAGTGGCCATCTGTAGGCGAGATGGGGAAGATTGCTGTGAGTAGCGTTCAGGGGAAGCTGGTAATTCCCAAAATCACTGACGTGCCGCTACCACTGACACGTCAAGCATTGACCTCTGCTCAGCAGGTTTATTCCTCCCTGTCAAACTGTTTTGCGACAATCGCCAGTCCTGCTACTAAGGTTAGTAGGATACGGACATTTGCATTGAAGGAGGTGGTGAGAGAGGAGTTTTGCAGAATGGCGGTGGAGCAACAATTTGAGGCTGGAGATGAGGTGTTTGTTGTGCTGCCCACGCCTGGTTCTGTGCTCACTGCCCGGTGCTCAGGACCTTATGTGGTGAAGAGAAAGGTGTCTGACACTAAGTATATGTTGTATACGCCCGAGCGGTGGAGAAGGACACGCTGGTGTCATGTGAATAGGCTACTGAAAAGCCCTGCCCGCATCTCATCAGAGTTGAGATGTGACAAAACTGTTATTTCACATGCTGTGTTGTCTTCTAATATGCCTTACAGGAAGCTTGATGTTGGGAGTGCGAACCCCATTAACACATCCACCGCCAAAAACGGCTTACGACGGGTTTCAAGGTCATGCGAATTCCGCCATTCCACGGCGTACAACGTTATTGAGATCATATTTAATTTTTTCGACATGGTATTCATAATTCCCTCACCCAGCCTCGGCTGAGACAGTCGGACTCGGCACAACCGTGCAGCGCTTCAATACCGCCGCCTGGTGGATGATCTGGCGAGTTACAACTGGAAATGGATCTCTGGTGATCTCTGTGCATCTGGGAAATGCGTCCGGCAGGCACATATTGTTGCGGGACTCTAGACACACATCCGTGTATATGGATCGTTGCCATAACTCAATAATCGATATGATTTGGGCGTTTATTTTGCCATACAAACCGGAAATGGATCTAGTAGATTGCCGTCAAATAAGTGGGATCTTTTTCCTCCAGTCTCATCGGCGAACGGTAAGAGGACAGTAACGTTACTTTCAGCGTGATTGTTTATTATTATTAATGCAAACTGCTCTGATCAATATATCACCCATACTACATAAAGCATTTACTGACGATCACGGAATTATAAACGACCCCCCCCCCCCGTTCATCCGCGCATGATGAGTCATAACGTTTAGGATCATGTACAGTTGAAATTTTTTATATAGCGTGTATCGGCAACAAACAGCAGTTGATAATCTATATATGCGTTTATGCCTATAACTCACGTTCTAGGAATTACTGCAGAAAACGATCAAAACATATTTATATTCTAGACTATATTCTATTTTCGTATGAATCTATGAATGAAAAAGTATAACGTTCCTACATCCTGAACGATAGATAATCGATGTTGAATGGGCCATAGTAATGTCAATTTAGCAAAACAATTTAAAAAGTTATAGCCCTGCAAAGAAGGTGAACATCTCCATAGGCTTAGAGTGGTTGCAGAGAGTGGTATGAGAGGGGCAAACTGCGTGGCAGTTAATGTGTTAAGCAACACGAATGTCGGTGTCCGGTGGCAAAGAGGGAGGTTGTGAGGAGAGAGGCTCTGTGCCCCCTGGGACAGGGGCTAGCTAAACCTAGCCATACTCCATGGAGTTCTCCTTGCCTTCTAGCTCCCAAGGCTGATGTGTCTCCCCGTTTTCTGTACTGATTACAGGAAGGTGAACTATATAATGGTGCCTGACTCGTTCCCGTTGCCCGGGATGGGTGACTGCAGTACACCATCATGGTCTTCGGGATGAGGAATGCTCCGGCCACGTTCCGACGGCTGATGCGTCTGGTGTTGGGAGATGTGCCTAGGGCAATGTATAATAATAATAATAATAATAATGCAGGACCTCTTTAGGGGGGTCTTTATTCGGCATGCAACGAACTGGACATGCAATTGGAGCGGCACACACACACCGGGATACACACACACACATGCATTGTCTTTCCTCAGTCGCCGATGCGATTGAGTCTCTGCGCTTGACCCATCCCGTCGTCCTTCCCCCCATGGGCAGCCGGGAGCAGATACGGCGTCAACGTGAGCCACGCCCCGGGGACCAATCCAAGTGCTCCTGTCCTTCTTCGTCAAGGACACCACAGTGTTAGCGATCTGTTGTTGTGCATGTTTTTCCATTGGGTTTATCTTATCGGGGGGGAAAACCTTTCGAGCACGGGGAGAACATGCAAACTCCACACAGAAAGGCCTGGGAGATACCCCACTTGGGTACCTGGCATCATGGAAACCTGGTCCCCAAGCTGGAATCGAACCCTGGACCATCTTGCTGTGAGGCGACAGTGTTAACCACTACACCACCGTGCCGTTGTATGTGTTTTGGGTGATGTATGGCCTGTGTGGAGGTGATGTGTGACCTACAGTATGTGGAGGTGATGTATGGCCTATGTGGAGGCGATGTGTGGCCTGTGTGTAGTGGTGTGGCCTATATTTTGTGGTGGAGGTGATGGATTGAGGGAGACATTTTTATTTATTTTATTTGTTTTTTCTTCCGTTGTTCTCCCAGGTGTGGTACTAATCTGATGTTGGTTAATAAGTAATAATGTTTTGCTAACCCTACAGGTTCGCTTTTATGGGGGGAGGTGTGATGTACATGGGTATGTGGGTTGGTCATTATCATTATTACTGTATTTGTGACACCATGTGAACATCAGGTTAGTATAGGTCATGTTATGTTTTGTATGTAATATGTGTTATGCTTGGTATGTGTGTGTGTCATGGTCAGTGATGCCGGTAACGCGTTACTAAGTAACGCGTTAGCGTTATTGTAATCTGATTACTTTCCCCCGAAAATAGTAATCTAACGCGTTAATCTTTAAAAGCCAGTAATCTGATTGCAGTTACTTGTCCAAGTGGCTGTGCATTACTATTTCGTTACTATCTCATCATAAATTCATAATGCAGGCGGAATGCAGTATTTTATTTCGTTTTCGACAGTCAAAAATACATTTTGAGCTGTTTTTCTTATTATTATTATGGAGTGACGTGGTGTGGCAGTGAAAGGGTTACACAAGAATGTGTCCCCGCGGCGTGACTGGACTCTCTGTCTGTGAGTGACTCTGCTTTGGCCCAATCACATTCCCCATCCACAGTCTGCGAATCAGAGGCAGAGTAGGGCGGGTCTTCACAGCACGTCATGTGACATATGTGCCAATCGTGTGACAGCAGGGCTCCGTTGTTATGTTCGTCTGAGAATTCATTTACAAAACGCTTGTCTAAACGAAGTGAAACCGCAAGAAGACTTTTGCGGTTTCTGTTCAGACTTCCACCCCAAAACGCTAGTTTAAACGTAGCCTCAGTCAAAATACTGTCCACCGCTAAAAACAGCACATCCAATTGCATTGAAAGCATCTGGAATCACAACACTAGCCGACGCTTCGACTATGAATTGAAAATGGGGGACCCTGATGTAAACAAGACAAACGTCTTTCTCTGGTCTGCATCCCCTTAACAATTGTGTGTATTGAGCCGTACTGTATATTGTACCCATTCTGCAATCTGTTAAATAAAGTTTTCATTCATTCATTCATTCAGGTACAGGAGGACTTTCCCTATTGATTAATGTATATTTGATGGTGGCAGAGCAAAAGCTCTTATTTGCCAGATTTACAGTTAATTTACATGTTAAAGAGAGACTGATTGTATGTTTATAGAGAGACATTTATAAAAACAATTTAATAGTTACAGTTGATATAATTGAATAGTTCAGCCTGCATTTGTTAGATGTGAATAGATACACTGGTTTTGTACAACCACTGGCTGGCTGCTCTAATGCTGTGAGCATCATAGACTGTTGCTTTACCATACTTGATGGTACAGAAGCTGAAGCACTAGTTTAACAATTTACGTTATGTGCAGAGAAACAAGTTAAAAACAATTTCAATAAAGCGTTTAAAAAAAACTGTTGGGGGAACGACGACGACTTCGTAACCTAGTTACTTTCAAAGTAACTAAGTTACTCTGATAATCAAGTAATCAGTAAAGTAACTTGGATTACTTTTTAAAGGAGTAATCAATAATCAGTAATCGGATTACTTTTACAAGTAATCTGTGGCATCACTGGTCATGGTACTAATGCCTGTCCATTTCTTTCTTTGTCAGGTGCCACCCGTCCCTACACTGAAGAGTGCTGATTGCCTGATGAGTGGCAGCTGAGGGCAATCACCTCGAGGGGTGGGTGGATAAAACCTGACAAGCACACACACATCCTGGCACCTCTCTGTGTCAGTTGCCAGTGACCAGAGCTTGGAGGTTGCCTTTGTTTGCCACTGTGTGTGGATGCCCTATTGTGTACTTTGTTTGCCACTCTGTGTGGATTAGCCATTGTGTCAGAATATATATTATTGTTGTGGGCCTCAGAGCCATTTGCCACTTTTTAAGTGGAAATATATATATATACACTGTATTGTCTTATGGCTGGGTGGTTCCCAGTGCCAACCTAGTTGGCTGGTGTCCTGCGACACTGCTAGTGCACTTGTGCTTAGCTTATTATAATTATCTTCTTTGTTCTCCCCTTACCTTTTCCCCTGTTTGTCTATTTGTTGTGGGTTTTATTTCCCTTCCTTATATTTTATAATAAATGTCATTTACTATTTTGGAAACACGCATTTGTTTGTTTCTTACCTGCCGGGACCTGTGCTTAAAGCACTCACTGGACGGGCTGGTTTCATGTACAGCCCGCTCCAGCTATATTCTATATGGTCATCAGACCTTTGTACATGACAACTGGCACGCAGCCAATAAGGTATTTATTTCTATGGATGATGATTTTTGTCATGTTGACGGTTAACACTTTGAGTGCCAACGACGAGATCTCTCATTAGTTCATGCCAACCAACTCGAGGGAACTGTTTTTTTTTTATTAGCGATTTCCATTAATATTTCATGAATCTAGCCTCCCGTTACCACTGGAACTCTCTCTGAGCTCCATTGGGAAAATACCGCCCCCTATCGTCTCTCCGTGTGGTACTGCACCCCTTTGGATTGGATTGAATGAAACGCATGAAAAAGAAAAAAAATCCTGCTTCCACATTTTACTTCTCAGGCATGTAACTCGAGCCGATCGGATTCATTGTGGACCATCAGAACAGCGTGGAATCTGTGTTTCGACCACCCAGCGTTGGATCAATAAACGCGATCAATATTTGGAATGGCGATCAGGAATTAGAATAATCTTTTTGGAGAACATCTGATCTGAGGTAAGGAATCTATTTTACCAGTCTTGGGATAATCAGAGCTTTTTTCACAGAGATATCAATGTGGGCCCTGTGTGTGTGTGTGCGTGTGTGTGTGTGTGTGTGTGCTGATCAGGAAATGGATAATCGATTTTTCAGCCCGCTTCTATAGCGTGCATAAGTACACATATACTATCGATAATCTAGCGTTTATTTGAAAACGATTCATAAATAGACTGAACAATTACAACGTTTTTTGTGTATTCCAGTGTATTCCACTAAAGGGCGATTATCACAGAATCTTTATATTTTCCTGAAACTTTCAAAAAACGAGAATGAAACGATTAAAAAACAATCCGTTTTGACAATGTTGACTGCAAACAAGTCATTGATAAGCGATGGCCATATTATACACATAGCCATAATTTAAGATATAGTTTATGCGTTCGCAAATATGAGAGCTCTATCATTGAAGTGGGCGTTGGCACGAAACGGGGTTCCGGGGCACCGGACCCGTGGCACGGAAAGTGTTAATGTCGATGGTTAATGTTGACGGTTAATGTGTAGCTATGTTTTTGATGTGCTTTCAATTGTAACCAGACCTTATGTTAATTGTATCATTTGTATCATATGTATTGTGTACAGATTTTACGGTTTGGATGGAGATTGGTCAAGCTTCATTAAATCAGTTCAAGAAATCTACTTGTGTACTGCGTCGTGCCTGGAGGATGTCACAGTAAAATCTTAACTGTCAACGCGAAGGCAAGTGGACAGAAGATAGCGCCGGTGTTCATCTCATCGCTCATCATGGAACAGGGCGTGAGACAGACTGCATCGTAAAGTGAAGCAAGTGGACAGATGACGGCATTGGTGTAAAACCAGCAAGTGAACAGAAGATGGCGCCGGTGTTCATCTCATGGCTCATCAAACTACAGCGCGTGGACTGACGGTATCTGTGTAAAGTGAAACTCACATTCTTCACCATATAAAGGCAAAAAAGTTGCACCAAGAGCTATATTTGCAAGAAAGAATGAAACGGCCAGTTGTAATCTAGAGGAGACTCAGGGTAAGATGAAAGTGTGGTACAACCGTAAAGCACGGGATAGAGTGTTTATTCCAGGAGAGAAAGTGTTTATTCTGTTACCAGTACCAGGCCCAAGTCTGCACGCTAAATTCAGTGGTTCCCTATACGGTGCTGAGGAAAGTTGGTGATTTAGATTATGTAATCAGCACACCGGATCGCGGAAGGAAGCCTTATCATGACAGGAGGCCTTCAGAGCTTGAAGAAACCAGCTCCACTGTGGAAGATGTTGTCTCTCTCCCTTGTTCCAATCTCGAATCTGTCCCTGCCAGGTCTGTCTCAACCTGTGAAGTTGCGCAATCTGGTGGTGACAACTTTTCCTGTCTTTCAGAGGATGAGTCGGAGCGGGAGGATGACATCGTCATCCCGTCTAAGGAACTGGTAGGAGGGCGCTTGAAAAATTCAGAGCTGCTGAGCAACCTGGATGCGCATCTGGTTCACTTGCCCGCAGATCAGAGGAGTGATATTATTTGTTTGATTAAACAACATTGTGATATATTCCAGGATGTCCCTTCATGCACAACAGTGTTGCAGCACGATATTGATGTGGGCGATGCAGAGCCTATTAAGCAACATTTGTATCATGTTAACCCTGAAAAACGTGAACGTTTGTGTAAGGAGGTGTAGTATATGATTTTAAATTACATCGCTGAGGACAGCAGTAGTTCATGGAGCTCTCCTTGTCTACTCGTAGATAAGTCTGATGGTATCGTTTTTTGTACAGACGTCAGGAAAGTTAACAATGTGACCAAGCCAGACTGTTTTCCTTTACCTAGGATGGAAGATTGTGTAGATCGGGTAGGTGGTACCACCTTTGTTACCAAGTTAGACCTTTTGAAAGGCTATTGGCAGGTGCCTCTTACAGAGAGGGCAAAGCTCATCTCTGCTTTTGTGACACCTGAGAGGTTCCTCCAGTATAAGGTGATGCCGTTTGGTATGAGGAATGCCCCAGCGACCTTTCAAAGCCTGGTCAATACCGTTATGGCTGGTGTTGTTGACTGTGAGGCATACTTGGATGACCTTGTCATTTATAAAAAATGTTGGAAGGAGCATTTGGCAAGCTTGGAGATAGTGTTCGATAGGCTTAGCCATGCAAACCTCACGGTAAACCTGGCCAAGTGCGAATTTGGCAGGGCAACAGTAACGTATCTGGGTAAAATAGTGGAACGGGGTTTGGTTTGGCCTGTGGACTCAAAAGTAGAAGCTATTGTAGCTTTTAAGCAGCCTGCTACTCGTCGTGACCTCCGCTGTTTCCTGGGTATGGCTGGGTACTATAGAGGCTTCTGTAGGAACTTTTCAGCAGTTGCCGCGCGTCTGACAGACCTGTTGAGTCCGAAAGTTCCCTTTGAGTAGAATTCCAGGTGCAACTATGCTTTTAACCAGGTTAAGTCCATACTGGTCGATGCCCCAGTTTTGGCTGCACCCGTGTTTTCCAAGCCTTTTAAGTTGGCGGTCGATGCGAGCGATCTCTGTGCGGGTGCCGTGTTGCTTCAGGAGGATGACATGGATGGGTATTGGAGTCATTGAAGGAGTCATTGGCCATGATTTGGGCTCTTTCTCACTTCGAAGTGTACATTGGGTCTTCTAACATGCCTCTCAAGGTATACACGGATCAAAAGCTGTTAGTTTTCATTAACATGATGATGCGTAACAAAAACCAGCGGTTGATGCGCTGGAGTTTGTTCCTGCAGGCATTTAATATTGAAATATTTCATATTAAAGGTAAGGATAATGTGCTGGCCGACGCATTATCACGCTTGTGGTAGAGACCCATAATCTTTTTGTGTACAGTTGCAGTTAAGTGTGATTTGCTGAAAAAAATACTCTCGCTTAATACTGTACAGGCACTACACATATACGTATATGTGTGGTTGCATAATATTTTTAATAGGTAAGGTATGGTAAGTATCCCCTTATTATTTATGTTCATCCTGTTGGTGGTGGTTTTGGGTGATATTCTAAAGAGGAGAACGAAGGTTATCCGATAACCCTAGTTATATGATTGGCGTAGCTTTTCTGCTTTGCCTATGGGATGTCCTCGTGCGCCTATTGCGTGTCAACTGAAACTTCTCACATGCACCTTCCATCTGCCTGACCACGCCCACCTCTGGCCAGTACTTAGCCCAGGCGTGGTGATCAACTCCCCCTTCCGAGTCTGAATTTCAATGAAACACAGCCAAGGGTCCTCAGGGCTGCGTGTAAAGCAGAAAAGCTACGCCTGGCAGCGGGATGCAGAAGGGGATCCAGCTCCAAGGGCCGCACCTCTTCTTTTCAGAGGTGGAGCCCCCGGTCACGGCCGTGAGACAGAATCCCCCCAAAGGTTCCGATGATGACCAAGGCCCTCTCCCGGATGTATGACAGCGTCCTACCCCCCCCCCCCCCCTCAGGGCCACTGCGCTACCTATCGAGCCGAGTGCCGAGACCGACGAGTCACAGAGGGTGCCACGGGGACCAGCTGTCCGAAACAGCCCCTCCGTTGCCCACCCCCCGGGTGGACCCCCCCCCCCCCCCTGTGATGGCAAGCCTGCCTCACCCATTCCCACACCGGAAGCTCCGAGTCAGGCCTGCCGAGGCAGCCGCCAGTGAGCCTCCTGGAATGCTGGGGCCTACAGGTGACCAGTACAGCAGAGCATGCCTGACACCTGGTGGACACTAGGTTAAGACCAACCCCGCCCGGCGCGGCCAGGATGAGTCCTGTGTCCCCTAACGACTGACCGCCCGAGAGCAGCATCCCCCTGTGACCACAGGCCTGCCCCGTTACCGTCCCCTGCGTCTAACCAGACGAGCCCTCTCACAGAGGCCCCCAGGGGTTACAGGGACCTACAGGCTGACCAATACCTTAGTAAGAGCAGAGCTCGATTGTCTGCCTGGAAAGAGGGAAACCTTTTTCAAAAAACCCTCTTCCCCATCTGTACACATAGAAAACGCAGTTTTATGCCGTTCCAACAGATCTGGGGGCGTGCCCGGTTCCCAGCAGCAGTGTTGACAAACACCCAGAACCCGGAAGCACTGACTTCCAACTACCAACACGTCAGGCTGTAGGGGGGCAGAAATAGGCCCACTACCCCCCACCGTATTGGCCCGGCACCCCACGTTCAAGGGAAGCCGGCGAAGTCCGCCACGTGAGATGTGACACAACCCAGTGGCCGAGGTCCCACATCAATGATTGACCAACCAATTGAAAATAACTTTTCCATTCTTAACTTAACAGATTGGAGAACGGGTACCACACCGCACGCTCAATACACACAACTGTTAAGAACGATCAGAGATGTGGAACTCAGTCTAAAAACTTTACTCGCCATCCAACCATACATGAGTTGGGGAAAAACACAGCACAGTACCACTGTGCGTTCTTCCACCCCATATTCGGATGACAAGCAGGGCCACAGTGTGGGCAGACGTCATCCCCCTTTTCAGCAGGAGGGGGGGCTGTCTAACAGCCCACACCGAGGATGGTAACCTTCACCATGTCTCCTCTTAAAATCAACCGATCGGGGGACACGTGTGGTGCGGGTCTGAACCCCCCCCATTTTCACAGAAAACGGGGGCAGACCCCCAACTAGTTCTCATTACTGGGACCGGAAAATTTACCTATTTTGCCAACAAAATCCAGAATTAACCAATTTTGCCTAGCCATCGCCGCTGCTGCACCTGCTTCATCATAGCAGAGCCAAAAACAGCGCGAGACAAAAAAGAGAGCCTTGAGTAAAAAACTCGAACCGGGGAAGCGTGCACGCAACTCCCCTGGTTGCTAATGCCAGAGCTAGCGAGGGTCCCCATATATCCGCTGATGGATAGCGGGGAACCCCCTTTATGCAAAAAACAGATATTCAAATACAGATATGTAAATACAGCCCAGGCGTCAAACACGGTGGCAGGCCATCCTGCCGGGGTGGGACTTCCACGTACACAGCTTATTTCGCAGGAGATATATATATATATTTTTAAGATTAAATTTTTTTTCATACTATTCACATTTTCAGTTGACTTGATACAGTTTAATTTGGTTGCTGTACTGTAACTAGGGTATTAATTAACAAAGTACCAAAGTTAGGAACGGTTCCTATTAAAACCGGTTTTCGGTGCCCAACGCTACACCTGAGTGACACTTCCCACCATGTTTAAAAACGCCAGGCTCTGCCACGCCGAAAGAGAAACACCCCCTTAGAGAGCCTTCTCTTTCCAGACAGTATAATATCACAATATGTACAAAACCCTGCTGAGTCGAGAGACATACAATACGACACCACCTACCTTCCCCCAGCAGGAGTGGCAACGCGGCGTCCCGCTCGGCTCATCACATCAGGCCTTCTCCCGAGGGAGAGGACTGAAACGTCATATAACAACATATGAATAGATTGTAAAGGACCGCCCTTAGGTATAATGCTGGTCCCAATTTGAAAAAATGGGACCAGGCACCGCCCGCCTGCCTCCGTGGATCAAATCATATTACAACACTAATAGGCGGTGGGGGGTCACTGGACGAACCTACCATACAACAGTCAGTTAAAAACCCTGTTGATAAAAAGACATGCAAAAAATGCCTACCACCCAGCTTTTCAACCCCTAGGAGAAAAGGTAATCGTGGTGGACCCATTGTCTGGCACCACATCAGACATGGCAAACGGTTTTCAATCTACCATATTGAAATCCATAATTCCCGTTGTCGTGACATAACATGAGTGGGAAGTGTGGACACACTGCATGGCTCCGCGGCGCCTCACCTTGTTCAAAACAGGTGATACAAGGCGCGAGCCAGCATGATATAATTGTCAGGGGGATGCAGACTAGGGAAAGACACTATAGTCTTATTTACCCCAGTGTACCCCATTTACAATATACCATATACATATATATACATATATGTCTAAATCCATAATTCCCCGTCGTCGTGACATAACACGAGTGGGAAGAGTGGACACAGACCCGCAGCGCTTCACCTCGTTCAAACAGGTGATGCAGGGCACGAGCCAGCATGAAATATATTGATTGAAAATCGTATTAACAGATTGTAGAATGGGTACAATGCTGTACCCCTCAATACACACAATTGTTAGGGGGATACAGACCAGGGAAAGACATAGTCTTATTTACCCCAGCGTACCTCATTGACGATATACCATATACACAAATATATAAATATATATACATATATGTCTAAATCCATAATTCCCCGTCGTCGTGACATAACACGAGTGGGGAGTGCGACACACTGCATGGCCCCGCCGCGCCTCACCTTGTTCAAACAGGTGATGCAGGGCGCGAGCTAGCATGAAATAAAATATTGATTAAAAATCGTATTAACAGATTGCAGAATGGGTACAATGCAGTACGCCTCAATACACACAATTGCAGACCAGGAAAATACATTATAGTCTTATTTACCCCAGCGTACCCCATTTTAAATGTTACCATATATATACATATATAAATATATGTCTAAACATACAATTCCCTGTTGTCGTGAAACATAACACGGGGGAAAAAACCCAGGCCGTCGCTACTCCTTAAGAAGTGCGGTCAGCGGCCACAAGGAAAAACAGAGCACCAAGCCAGTAGAATGTAATGGCTAAGAAGGCACAGCAGGAAATGACGGGGGGGTCCATTCACTCGAGAGAGAAAGGACACACACCACAGGGTTATACAAGCACGTGTGACCGGTGTACTCTGACGGCGTTGTGTATTAAGGACGACAGACATGGATGACTGTTGATGGTCTTTATTTCCCTCCTGTTAGGTTACAAAGGCAACAATATGCAGCAGCATTAGGAACACATCGACATCTGCAGCACGAGCCCACGGAGTTCCGGGAGGGACTCTCTCATAAGAATGACATATTTTAATACATACAATTACATTGGAAAAATATACACAATTGAATACAAAACGGACACATGGGAGCTACTGTACACACATACC
Source organism: Notolepis coatsorum (assembly GCF_963971535.1). Taxonomy (NCBI): domain Eukaryota; kingdom Metazoa; phylum Chordata; class Actinopteri; order Aulopiformes; family Paralepididae; genus Notolepis; species Notolepis coatsorum. The sequence continues at coordinate 66,809,107 of NC_140182.1, forward strand.
TGTTAGGTTACAAAGGCAACAATATGCAGCAGCATTAGGAACACATCGACATCTGCAGCACGAGCTATGGTTGAGAAAAGACGTGACTCCATTAACTCCATGTTACCAGCGCACGTGTGTGCAAACTTCCTACATGCTATTAAAGTGCATTTTACCCAAACCTCCCAAAAAACAACTGCACAGGTACATATTAACAACAGTAGTTACATTACAAACTCGTTTCACAGTTTTAGGAATGTAACATACAATATTTAACAACTTTTAGACCGAAGTCTTTCACTGAACATAAGAATTAGTGCTCAACCCACGGAGTTCCGGGAGGGACTAGCTCACAACCAGCAAGCAGGCAGGATGTGTGTCGCGGAGGACCGGAAAAGTAAGGGTGTCGATTTCAAAATAAAAGCCTTAACTCCCAAAAGTGCAATAAAACAAAACGAAAGGAATGAAATCAACTTAAATCAATAAAATAAAACGTTTAGGAGTATTAGTGGAATGTATTAAAGTGTATTTTGTGATGGGGTGTAATTATCTATACAAGGCAACAAGGCACTTGTTACATTCACCCCACAGAATTACACCTACATCGAAGAAAAAAAACTGTGCCTACCTCGTGTCACACTAGTCACAAGCTTACTATGAGAACCACACACTGCGGAACAATCCAACGATACCTGTCACCTAATAAAAGGCCAGGGCCCTCATTCATCAACGTGTTCTACGCACAGATCTGTGCTTACCCTGTGCGTACGATCATTTCTAAGCAAAGAGTGGGATTCATCAATTTCGATTTGAACTTGACTCCGTGCTTACATCTACGCACAGGTCAGACCAGGCGTACCTGGCGCCCAGTGGTAGAATATATTATTACAACAAGGAAATGAGCTTCTGTGCATAATAACACTGGCATGTTCTGTACGAACCGTAGTTCATTATAGTTCATTGTAAAATAGCAACAGTAGTGTAATTATGGTCAAAACCCTATAAATAGCATTTGGAATAATAGATCTTTCTCTCAGAATGAATGCAGCATGGTTTATATATCGTTATCGGAATATACGGGGTGTAGGCTACTGACTGACTGCGCTCCGCGTAGCTTGATTGATTGATTGATTGAAAAGTTTATTAACAGATTGCAGAATGGGTACAGTACAGTACAGCTCAGTACATACAATTGTTAATTGGGGATGCAGACCAACTTTCGTCTTGTTTACATCAGGGTCCCCCATTTTCAATTCATCATAAATCATAAAGCTCAACTCGTTATTATTTTGCGCAGACCGCAGAAACACGGGAACGTTTTGATTATATTTAAAAGGCTTTACGTTAAACGAAACAAGTGGAATTTCGAAGCTGTAAGCAGAATACAAGTCATATGAATATAGTGTTCTTCCCCCTTTTTACTGTATAAGAAAGAATAGAAAACGCATTGCAATGACACCAGATAGTGGACAGACTATGTACAGTATATGATGGGATTCAAGTTCGCGTTTCTGTTGATCATAGGCATGCTGTCAGAGTATGATATCTTCAAACATTCTAGAACATTTGTCGTCACAGATCATGTCCTAATAGAACATAGGCTATGGCATGGATCGTGATATTGTGTGGACTGTAAATTACTGTACCGGTACCACCCATTGTGACAACAGCCTTGTGAGTCCCGCACACAAACATGATGGAATTCAAGTTCATGTATTGAAAGGCAGGCTACATCATACATGCAGTGAGATTCATTGTTCTTGTATATGCTCTCTATTATTGTTTATATAGGCTACCCAATACTGACATCAAAATAGATTGTAGTATGCCTCTAGGAATCATATGCAGCAGGTAGAAAATTGTGGGAGATCCATCGCGATTTGGAATAAAATTGAGGAGAACTTTAATCCCTGGGTATTAATCAAACAACACGGGAAAAGGCAGTCATATTCCAGCGCGGTATTTATTAGTGTTTGCGCTGCCCAGGCAGCAATGGTTAATAGATATCATATCCGACATCACCGTAAGTGTACACGTCTGTCAGCCTGTCTCATGACACGCTTCCCTCGGCTTAGTCCATTTTTCCACATTTCATGGGTGTATTCCATTACCGTATATGGTTAATCGGGGCGTTTCTGGTATGCAAATACGTGAAAGTGTGCACGAGCCTCGGCGCAGAGCCAAGGTGGGATTCATCATGACAGGTGTGCGTAGAGCCTGCGTACGCACGTGTGATGAATCCCGACTTCCCTGTGCGTACACTAGTTCTACATTCCGTGCTTACGTGTGGAAATAGAACATGTTCTACGCACACATTGATGAATGAGGGCCCAGGAGGGCACTAGGAGTGGCCAATTCCCACCATACCTCCAGGGATAACGACGGTGCCTTATACACCATCCAGCTACACTTGACCATACCATGACGAGAGCACATACACATAAATAAAACTGTTACTCCTTATCACCACAAAGGACACTGTATCAGGCTGTAAGCGCTATACACAACACTGCAGCTAACCTCACACATGTTTGATAGAGGCTTGTGGCTCGAAGCCCATCATACTCTCAAGTTGGACCATTGTCTCTATCAGCCGAAAGACTGGCTTGATGACCCTACCGAACCTGGACGTGTAGTGTTCAGTGGTCTGTGGACCCTGGCTCTGACCAGGCACACTGACACTCATTAGCTCAGGAGTACGCCCTGGTTGTGTGGACACAACACTGTCCTCATACTGGACTACAGCAGGGGGGGAACTCGGTGGAGCAAGCAACAGTGGGGGACTGGCGGCACTTGCCACTGGAAGCTCATTCAGAGCAGGGGACATCCCCTGGGGGGAATACGGACGTAGCCCGTCATCCTCACTCTCCACTGAAGACTGCTCTTGCACCCATGATGCAGTGCGATCCCCATCAGGTCCATCTCCCATGGAAGGTCCATCTCCCATGGAAGGCTCTGCCGCCACACTGTCCGTGTCTGAGGCGCTAGCTTCAGGCATGACTGAGAGGGAGGCTTCACCAGGCGCACAGGTGTCGCTGTCCGCGGCTAGACCCTCATCATCAAATGACCCGTCCAAGGGGAGGAAGTTGACCTGAAGCAGGAGGTTCCTGTGGACTGTCTTCTCCCGTCCAGTCCGGTCTCTGATCCGATATATGTGGCACTGTGGTCTGGAAGCGACGACGGTGTAGACGTCCGGCTCCCATTTGTCCGGCTCCCATTTGTCCGCCAGCTTCCGCTTCCCTCTGGCGCCCTTGTTCGCCACCAGGACCCGATCACCCACAGAGAGGGGCAAGCCCTTCATCTTTTTGTTGTACTGGTCAGCCTGATGCCCCTGTTCCACTGAGGTGTGCCTCTGGGCCAAGAGCATAGCAGACTGGAGATCGGCCGCCAGGGACTTCACATAGGCATCATAGTCACAGACCACCTCGTCCTGGAGCACATTCTTAAACAGCAGATCAACTGGCAGACGCGGGACCCTCCCGAACATCAGGTAAAAGGGGGCAAAGCCAGTCGTCTCATGCTGTGTACAATTGTAGGCGAAGGTCAGGCTCTGGACCATCTGGGGCCATCTGTGCTTAGACTCCGATGGCAGGGAGCGCAGCATTCCACCCAAGGTCCGATTGAATCTCTCAGTGCCACCATTCCCCATAGGGTGATACGGAGTGGTCTGGGACTGCGTGACCCCTGCTAACTCCAGCAGCTCCGCCATCAACTCACTCTGGAAGTTCGCTCCTTGGTCCGAATGCAGGCGCTGTGGGAAGCCATACACACAGAAGTAGTTGTCCCACAGCTTTTTAGCAACCTTCTTCGCGGTTTGGTCTTTGCAGGGGAAGGCGTGGGCCAGCTTTGTAAAGTGGTCAGTTATGACCAGAACATCCACAGACTTGTTGTTATTATCTTCAGCTGACCAGAAGTCGATGTACACCAGCTCCAGTGGTGCAGAGGTTGTTATGCTCTCCAGAGGGGCTCTGGCCGCCGGCTCTGGAGTCTTGCTGAGTACGCATCTGGGACAGTTCCTCACATGGCCCCGCACATCCTTCTCCATGTCATACCAGTAGAAATGCTGACATACGAGAGACAGCGTTCTAGGTTGACCTTGGTGACCAGCCAAGTCATGCACTCCAGACAGCGCCTCCGACTTCAAGGACTCAGGCAGAACATACTGGAACCTCTTGTGCCTGGTCATGTGGTCCTTCGTAACCCTGTACAATATGCCGTTCTGCATAGCAAGCCTCTCCCACTGCTTCAGCATCCTCAAGGCGGGCTGATCTTCATAGCAGCGCTCGCGTGTGGAGGGTCTGCGGCCCCTTTCAACGTAAAAGATGACTCTGGAGACGGTGGCGTCTTTTCGCTGGCGGGCCTGCAGATCGGCCAACGACAAGGAGGAGACTGCGTGGTGGTCGGCAGTGACAACAGTGGATAGGTGACCCGCCATAGATACTGCCCTGTGTCTTGGCGCAGAGTCCCAGTCTTCCTGGGAGGAAAGCACCGTGGAGGTCTCATCCGCCGACATGGACACATCAGCAACCGCACATCCAGAAGGGGTCACTAGAGCTTGGGGCTGGCATGTCAGACGGAAGATATCCTGCACCCCCCTGTTCTCCACATCACACACCTGCTCCAGAAGAGCGGAGTAAGGCTCGGTCAAGAGACACCGGCTGAGCGGCCTCACGAAGGGATCTCTGCTCAGCGCATCGGCCACTGTATTCAGCCTCCCAGACACATGCTTGATGTCGAAGCAGTAAGGGGCCAGCTTGGACACCCAGCGCTGTTCGCATGCGTCAAGTTTAGGCTTGGTCATGATGTACGTGAGTGGATTATTATCAGTCCACACAGTGAACTTGTGACCCTTGAGCCAGTGACTGAATTTGTCACACACTGACCATTTGAGGGCCAGGAACTCCAGTCTGTGGGCAGGATAGTTCGCTTGACTGCGGCTGAGCGACTTGCTCGCAAAGGCGATTGGTCTGGCCTTCTCCTCCCTGACAGGGACTTGAGAGAGCACTGCTCCAATACCGTCCAACGACGCGTCAGTGGAGAGGATGAACGGCCTCTCAAAGTCCGGGTGAGCCAGCACTACACAGTCGACGAGCGCCCTCTTGAGCTCCTCAAATGCAGTCTCACAGGCGGGAGTCCAGTCCTCAGGAGTCAGCTTCCGGAACGTACCGGCTCTCGTATGACCAGCACTGGTCTTCCCTTTCCTCTTCTGGCCAGCTGTCAAGGCGAAGAGAGGCTTGGCTATACTGGAGCAGCCATGTATGAAATTCTGGTAATACAACACCATGCCGAGGAAAGATCTCACTCTCCTCTGAGCGGGAGTGCGGCCATCCGACTCCATCAGATCCTCTCTCTGGAAGCCAGAGATGACGGAGACCTTCTCTTGGTCGACAGAGACTCCACTGGCATCGACCACATGACCCAGGAACCTGACCGACCTCTGTAAGAAGTTACATTTCTTCTGTGAGAGCTTGAGGTTGTTCACTCTGAGTCTGCAGAAGACCACCTCCAATCGCTTCAACGCCTCCTCCTCAGATGGCGCAAACACCAGCAGGTTGTCCAAGTAGCACAAGAGGCTGGAGTAGTTGAGGTCGCCAAAGATGCCGAGCATCATACGCATGAAAGATGCCGGACTGTTGCACAGGCCTTGCGGGAGTCTGTTGTACTCGTACAAGCCCAGTGGTGTTGTGAAGGCAGTGTACCGCCGGTCAGACACATGGAGAGGGACGTTGTAGAACCCTGAGGTCAGATCCATGGTGCTAAAGAAAGCGTTCCCACCAAGGGCAGCAAGGCAGTCGGACTGATGGGGCAACGGATGAGCATCTTTGACGGTCTTTGCGTTGAGCCAGCGGAAATCCGTACAGATCCTGAGGTCTCCATTCTTCTTACACACCATGACCAGAGGTGAGGCATACTCGCTCATCGACTTGGAGATTATCCCCTTCACCTCCATCTCAGTCAACACCTCTCTCAGTTTGTGATAGTCAGCTGGGGGGACACGCCTAAAGGGCAGGCGGAACGGACGGTCGTCTGAGAGGTGGATACGGTGCACAAAGTCTTTGACCTCTCCACAGTCCAGCTTGTCCTTGGAGAAGACATCTTGATACGTCACCAGTAGGTCAGCTAGCCTCTTCTTCCCATCAGGAGACACCTCACATGACTTGATGTTCACGTCCTCCAGTCCACAGTCGGCCAACATCTGCTCAGCATCTAACGAGGAGCCAGGAGAGGCGGAGGAGCTGGAGACACCAGACTGCTGCTGACACAGGCCCTGAGTGATGGACAGATCTTCAACAGCAAGACAAGGTGAGACATCAGCCAGTTTGGCATTACGACGGAGCGTGATGGGGCTCTGTGTCGGGTTCAAGACCTTCATGGGGACCCAGCGGTCGCCCCACATGGGAGTCACCACTCTCCCCACTATGATGTTGCGAGGGGCCGACCTCGCTGAGGTGGGCTCCACAATGACTGTACTCCCAGGAGACACATGTGCACTGGCTGGTAGCTTCCCCCACACTAGATACTCCTGCTGAGGGAGGAGGGTAACCGCCTGGCATAGCTTCACTGTGCCTATCACCCCGGGCGGGTCTGGGCCCGACCAGCGGGAGGTGCAGCTTAAGAGCTCAAGGAACTTCTCACACTCAGGGTCTCTGTTTCTGCAGGACACAAGCTCCCAGTACTTTTCAGTCGACTTCAGCCTTTGGAGAACGGACTTGATTACGTTAGTGCCAATTATAAACTCGTCTCTCTGACCTGGCACAACCAACGTAAGAACCACACATTTTGACCCACAAACTTCAATCTCCAAATCATAGACACACTTTGGTCGAGTAGTCAAGCCACCACAACCAACCAGCACCACATTCACAGGTGCCGGCTGGACACGAGGGAGAACACCAGCGGTTTGTAACTTTTGTTCACCCTCCTCACTGAGCGTGCATGACATACTACCAGAATCCAACATCCCCCTCAATGTGTACTTGTCACTGACTAACACTGGAGCATAAAACAGTTCACTAGCTCCGTTCACTCTCTGTGACCCAACAAAGATGGCTGTTTCGTTTTCTGGAAGTAATCTGCAGCTGTTTACATAGATGGCTTCTAAGTCTGGTTCTCTCTCGAGGGTTTCATTCACTTTGCCCATACTATCCCTCTCACTGCATGGGCTGGCTAGTTTAAAGGGGCAGCATTGACAGGATGGGTCTGAGCGGGTCTGTTGGAGGGAGATGCTGATCCAGCTGATGGCTGGGAGATGCCAGGGCATGAGTCCTCATAGTGACCAGGGCGGAAACAGCGGTGGCACAGCCGATAGAGCATACAGTGTTGATAAGTGTTATGCCTGCTGTCTTGACACACTTCGCATGGGTCATGCTGGTTGTGCGGGTAACTCTGCTGATTCGGTCTGGCCTGGTTGCGCGAATAACCCTGCTGACTCGGTCTGGCCTGGTTGTGCGAGTAACTCTGCTGACTCGGTCTGGCCTGGTTGCGTGAGTGGTACGTCTGCCCATTACTTGGCTGGATGTGGGAGCGAGACGGCTGACCAGGCTGAGCCTGTACTGCTGGGGCCAGCGAGGCCGAACACAGTGAGAGCACACGGTCTAACAAGTCAACCACCTGATGAAGGCCAGGGTCTACAGAGGGGGGACTCGCCGGGGCAGGAGTCATTAAGATGGGTGTAGGAGGGCTGAGGGCCTGTGCTGCGGCTAAGACCCTGTGGGGCTCACCAAGCTGTTCATGAGAAGAGCCAAAGGAGGGAGGCTGCTGTGACTGCACAACAACCGAAGACTGCTGGGCCCCACCATACAGGACAGGAGGGGATGGGCCACCAGCCATGGGGCTCTGACTGCATGCCGAGATGTTAACCTGCTGTGCCCGTGAACTGGATCTCCTTTGGTCTCTCTGGTAACCATCTAGACGCTCCTGGACCTCAGCTGCAGTCCACTGCTCCACAGGCTTCAGCTGGAAGGACATAGCTAGACTGGGATCTGGGCAGTGCGTGATCAACATCATCATGACCTCGGCGCTCGCATCATCAACACACCGACCCCGGCGACGTAGACCCTCATCTGCAACATCGATTGCTTTATTCAGCCGGACCCAGTAATCCATCACTCCCTCACTAGGCCTGGGAACCATGGCATAGAAGTCGGCCATGGGCATACTGGAGTATGTCAGCTCGCTGAAGTTACGCTTTAAAATGTCAAACACAGCTGCAGGGGTCATATTGGCAGACAACTCAGGCCGGCTACGCAGTGACACCTTCACTATGTCTCTAGCTTTACCAGTCAACCTGCCCATCACTAGATCACACAATTCTCTGTCGGTTTTACAACTCGTTCTAGACAGATACACTAGCATCATGTCTTCCCACTCATGTATGGAGACTGGCTCAGTGCGATCACCTCTGAAGAACGGAGGTGGTTTAGTCTCCGCCTGCACTATTACTTTCATCCTTGACATGTCTGCACACCCAGAAAAACATTGTGGTTGGGGTGCGGGGACCTTGGGCTCAGGGACGGGGACCTGGGGCTCAGGGACAGGGACCTGGGGCTGATAACTGGTCTGGTGCATGGCATGCAGAGTAGATGCAATTTGTTCTCCTATCTGTATGGCAAGGTCTGTGACGAGGCTGCCTAAATCCTCTGACCTAGCGAGTTGCGGGGCTGCGTCATTGCCATGCGTGATTGGAGTAGATGTGGCCACTGGCCCCACTGCTTCTAACACTGACTGGCAAACTGTAGACTGACTCAGTTCCACAGGTCTTCCCCTCCCACACATAAGAGCTGACTGACCTAGTTCTGTAGGACCCACTGGTCTTCCCCTCCCATACATAAGAGCTGACTGACCCAGTTCTGTAGGACCCACTGGTCTTCCCCTACCATACACAAAAGCTGAGTGACCCCTGCCATATACAGGCATCATACCCACCATCTCCAGATCTGGTGCTACTGCCTCGGACATGTTCAAGAATTAAAAATAAAAATGCTTTAGAGGGCTATAAACAAAGGAAAAGTATGTGTGAATGTGTTAAATGGCCGCTCGTTACTGCTCAGACTTTGAACACTAGACTACACACGAATACATGTAGGCTACTGTATGGCTATCCATTCACAATTTACCAGAACAGATGGGGGGAAAAAAATAATATATATATATATATCTCATTACCAGCCAACCATATAAACAAATTAGTTCCTAATTATATTTACAGTGGGCATGTGTTAGATAGCAACACTTGTTACTGCTCAAACTTTGAACATTAGACCATAGGCTATCCATTCACAATACATAACAGATGAAAGAAAAAAAAAAAAAATACAATGGTCTTGTACAACTAGTGTCGTTTCCAATTACTGTATCATTACAATAATATTTACAATTACAATCTATAGCATATTATTATCAAACAAAAACAACCAATATCACATGTGCGCTTATCCTATGCGCACACGTTAACGTTCGACGTTGTACTCAGCACAGCCAGTTGAATGAAGAAGCGGCGTGCAGACAGCGTCCCCGGTAGACAGACGAGCGTTGTCCGTTGTCCGAGGTCGAACGGCACCAAGTGTGACCGGTGTACTCTGACGGCTTTGTGTATTAAGGACGACAGACATGGATGACTGTTGATGGTCTTTATTTCCCTCCTGTTAGGTTACAAAGGCAACAATATGCAGCAGCATTAGGAACACATCGACATCTGCAGCACGAGCCCACGGAGTTCCGGGAGGGACTCTCTCATAAGAATGACACATTTTAATACATACAATTACATTGGAAAAATATACACAATTGAATACAAAACGGACACATGGGAGCTACTGTACACACATACCTGTTAGGTTACAAAGGCAACAATATGCACAGTGTGCGAACCATAGCATGATCTTTGGGTGAGCCGCGTCGGGGGGGGGGGGGGGGGGGGGGGGGGGGGGGGGGGGGTGCGGCGTAGAGTAGACAACTCACTTACCGTCCGGCCGTCTGGACGGTCTGAGCTGGGCTTCCACAGCACATTCCATGATAAAAAAAAGTATCTATTTAGATAGAGATGATTATCTCTCAGACTCCTGACTTACTAACAATATGAAATACTCCTGGTCCCAAGCATTGTTTTCTCGACTGACATTTTACTGGCTGTCAAAACGATCACTGTCTGTGTCAACAAGTCACAGCCACAGCACAGGTTACATACAAAGTGGGTCAAGTTTGATGTGTGCCGTGCGTGCGTTCAGGCTGCAGCGCCGCCGCGCTCCGAATGGTAATTGCAAGAATAGCATGCATGTTGCCATATTACGTGTGAATTAGTGCGCAAATCATTAATCATACATCCAAAATAGCATACGTTTATTATTATACACGATGATGATACAGAAAATTACAGAAAAATGAGAAATGCATGGCAAAAGTAGCATTTATTTTCAGTAATTTAGAGACCCCCCAAAAAATCGCAAATCAAGTTTGCAGGGGAGCTGATGTCTGATCTAGGGGAGCTATAGCGGACCGAGCTCCCCTCGTGGATCGCACCCTGAATATGCAGCAGCATTAGGAACACATCGACATCTGCAGCACGAGCTATGGTTGAGAAAAGACGTGACTCCATTAACTCCATGTTACCATGTGTGCAAACTTCCTACATGCTATTAAAGTGCATTTTACCCAGTCAAATCTCCCACAAAACAACTGCACAGGTACATAGTAACAACAGTAGTTACATTACAAACTCGTTTCACAGTTTTAGGAATGTAACATACAATATTTAACAACTTTTAGACCGAAGTCTTTCACTGAACATAAGAATTAGTGCTCACCCCACGGAGTTCCGGGAGGGACTAGCTCACAACCAGCAAGCAGGCAGGATGTGTGTCCCGGAGGACCGGAAAATTAAGGGTGTCGATTTCAAAATAAAAGCCTTAACTCCCAAAAGTGCAATAAAACAAAACGAAAGGAATGAAATCAACTTAAATCAATAAAATAAAACGTTTAGGAGTATTAGTGGAATGTATTAAAGTGTATTTTGTGATGGGGTGTAATTATCTATACAAGGCAACAAGGCACTTGTTACACACGCACACACCTGGGGCTGTTGATGTACACCTGCCGCTGGTCACACGCCTCTTTTTTCCTTGAATGAAGGCGCCAAGCTCTTCTGAACGGCTCTCCACAAAACACGTCCAAATGACACACGTCCAGCAGCGGTGTAAAGCTGTCGGTGCTGATGTTTACATGTAGAGGTGCCCGGTGAGAGCGCACACGCGTTTCTGTCTCCATGTTGCGTGCTGCTCTCTCTGTACCTGGCGAGGGCAGGGCCCAGGGAACCCCCCTGTTGTCCGGGATTCCCTCTGACGCGAAACTCTCCGCCACGTCCAGCCTGCAATTAACCCTAGCACGCCGTGCGGGGGTAAAAAAGCATTCGGAGGACAGCACACCAGGGCTCGAAAGCCTTCCACCAACCGCGCCATAGCATACCAGCAGTCCCCTGACGAGGAATTGCCGGTCTGCTAGGAAAACTCCATAACGAGCAGTGGTACCCAAGCACTCCCTTTTCCGAACGCGCCGGGGAAGTCCTGAAAAAGAACTTCGGTGGAATATCCTTACATCTCTTACTAACTAACTACATTTCTGTTGCAAAACTGCCGAAGGCCTGTGAGCACAACGTTTCGTTGAAACAATGAGGAAGGGGGAGTTGATCACCAGTTTCACCACACCTGGGTTAAGTACTGGCCAGAGGTGGGCGTGGTCGGGCAGATGGAAGGTGCATGTGAGAAGTTTCAGTTGACGCACAATAGGCGCACGAAGACATCCCATAGGCGAAGCAGAAAAGTGTAGTGTTGGGGAAAATGTGTATATGAAGTGAACTAGTTTAATATGGGTCAACTAAGCAGTACTGAAAGACGGTCTGGCTGATGTTCTTAAAACAACTTGGAGATAGGCAGATAGACATTTCAGTACATCACGTCGTGTGCTTTTAATCTTGTACATCATATCGTGTGCTTTAATCTTGTACATCATATCTTGTCCTTTTCTCTCTTTCATACACACACATATACACACACACATCTCACTAATCTTTTCTCTCTTTCATACACACACATATACACACACACATCTCACTAATCTTGACTCTCTCTTTCATACACACACATATACACACACACATCTCACTCAATCGCATCTCTCTTCGATGTTAAATCTATGTGTCATTTTAATGTACGTCATGTCATATCTGATATAATATGTCACGTCATCATATCTGTCATGGGGGGGCAGGGCTGAGAAGGGATTTATGGGACAAGCAGAGGGATTGAGAAGTCAGAGTGTTTTTCTTCAACTGTGGTGACCGTCTGCTGATCCATAGCTTCTGCTGTTAAACCTTCTGTCCTTAAATAAATTGCCTGTTGAAACTGGAAATAACGTCTCCTGCTGTGTTAAACGACTACTCAGCCACAACATTTGGTGACCCTGACGTGATAGATTGCTCCACCGGGCCTTTCATACGGCCAGTTCCTGGAATCTCCCGTAGACATTCTGGCGGTTGTCGACAAAAAAGGTGAGCGTTGTGCTTTTTATTATAATATCCGTCAGAGATTCTGCGGGAGGAAAAAGTGAGCTGGCTGTGTGACTGGTTTTTGGATGGACGACTAGAAAACGAACACGAGTGGTGAGGTGTTGACACTAGGGCGAATCCTCTTTTAACAGGCTATAAATGCGCCACTAATCAATTTTAATTGCATGTTTTCGACCTGTCTGGTCAAACTTTTCTCTCTGGTCAAACTTTTCTCTGACCCTTTACACAACATTCCCCCATTGGTGGAGAATGCGGGCAGGCAGAGGGAGGGAGTCGGGAGGAAGATAGAGGTCTGTGACCCCTGGGAGCCATTTCTGAAAACCCAACTGCCTCAGTCTAGACAAACAAACATGGAGGCACATTGCACACTACAGTATTTGACGAATAGTGACCTAGTTAGGAACAAGGCATGGTTGCAGGGACAGCCCGAGCAGGTGCAGATTAACTCATCTACGATAATTGTAGGGAGACAGGGCGCGGCGTTGAGGGTTAACACAAGTAAGTATCTACGGGAACAACATAGACTAAGAGACGCCGCCCCACACATCACTCTGAGAATAAATCCTGGTTACGAATCCGAACATCTAGGTTCAATGATACAGGAATCCGAGACTCAAAGGTGGGTCTCCACGGAATCTCCGCTAATTTGGAACAGCGCAGATGGGAGTTTCATAAAAATAATGATTTCCTTTTCAGTTTTGGCAAAACCGCAAGTAATCAGATTACCAGGAGACCCTTGCGTTATTCCAGAGGCGGATGCTTTGCTGGAACAGGACATGTTGGCGCGCACCCCAGAACGGTTGTGGTCAAAACACGACACAGATGTGGGTCTAATATTGTCGGCACAGCCAGTGAAGGTCAGGTTAAAGAAGGGTTGTAGACCACCCTTTATCAGACAGTATACAATGAAGCCAGAGTCGGAGGAAGCTATATCACATCAGATTGAGGGACTGTTAAAGGGGGGAGTGCTCGTCCCTTTCAAATCCAGATGTAATACACCTATCCACCCAGTGCTAAAGGTGGACAGGGCTAGGTACAGACTGGTACACGATTTGAGGGCGGTGAACGACGTGGTGTCTGGACCAGAGGCGGAAGTCGCTAATCCACACACCCTCCTGACAAACATCCCGAGTAGCTCGCAGTACTATACGGTCATTGATCTCACGCAGGCATTCTTCAGTGTTCCATTGGAAAAAGAGTCTCAGTATCTGTTTGCTTTTACCCACAGGGGGAAACAATACTCTTACACCCGGTTGCCACAAGGGTTCGTGCACTCGCCACATTACTTCTCGAAGGCGCTCAAGGAAGACTTGCAAGGAGTGTGCGACACACTACTCAGCACGGTCTTACTGTATGCAGATGACATTCTAATCTGCTCGGATACACGTCAGCAGTGCCATGAGGACTCCATCAAAGTTTTGAGTGGATTGGCCGTGGGAGGCCACAAGGCATCCCGTTCAAAACTGCAGTACTGCCAGCCAAAAGTTGAGTACTTGTCTCGCGTCATTCAAAAGGGCATAAAAAACATCTCACCCACGCAGCTCGAAGCTGTATCCAAGGCACCTAGGCCATTGACGGTCCGACAGATGATGACGTTTTTAGGGATGACTGGGTACAGTTCTGAGTGGGTGGAGGACTATACGATAGCGACAGCACCGTTGAGGATGATGATAAAAGAGGCGGGTACAGACAAGCTTCGCGCTCCCTTGACATGGACCGAGGAGGGGGAGGACGCGTTCATAAACATTAAGCGTCTGTTGTTACAGGCCCCTGCCCTGGCGCTGCCGGATTATGAGAAGTGTTTCCACCTATTCGTCTCACATAGAGCGCAGCATGCGACAGCTGTCCTAACTCAAACACAGGGGGGGAGTGGGAAAAAACAACCGATAGCATATTACTCTAGAGCTCTTTCGCCGGTAGAGCAGGGTCTGCCACCTTGTTATCAGGCCCTGGCCGCAGCACATTTGATGTATGAGAAAGCAACGGCCGTGACAATGGGATATGACATTTGCATTTGGACACATCACAAATTGGCAAACTTGATTGAAAGAGGCAAATTTGTTCTGACCAGCCAACGGCAACAGGCTTACATGAGGCTCCTGCAGTACTCGGATGTTACAATAAAAACATGCCACGGCAGTAACCCGGCGGATCTGGTACCACTCCCGAGCGAGGGTCAACCGCATGAGTGCGAGGTGGAGGTACAGGCTTTCGTGAAACTCCGTCCTGATTTGGGAGTCGACCCGCTCGCGATAGCAGAACTCTCGCTTTTTGTGGATGGGTCCTGCTATCGGGAGGGGGAAAATTTAAGGTCAGGATACGCCGTCGTACAGTGCAAACCTAACGGAGAAACACTAACAAGAAAGGCCGGACAATGCATGCAACCATGTTCGGCCCAGCTTGCAGAACTAATAGCACTAACAGAAGCATGCATAATAGCTAAAGATCGCACGGTTAACATCTTTACAGACTCTGCTTATGCGCATGGCGTATGCCACCTATTCGCGGCCATTTGGAAGGCAAGGGGCTTTAAGAAATCGGACGGCTCACCGATCCTTCACCACAAGCAGGTTGTGGCGCTTATTCAGGCTGTAAAGTTGCCCAAAAGCATTGCTATCGTAAAGTGCCAGGCGCACAGAAAAGACCTGTCCTTTGTGACGACGGGAAACAACGCGGCGGACGAGGCCGCGAAGGCGGCGGCTGCGGTGCCGTCCACGGCTGTTCTGATGTTTGCGGCCGAACTGACGACTGAGGTAACTGAGGATAATTTGAGTGATCTTCAGGACTCAGCCACGCAGGCCGAGAAACAGTCGTGGACGGAGAGGGGGGCTGTAAGGGGGGCAGATGGTCTGTGGAGGAGTCATAACGGTTTGATAGTCGCCTCCATCGATCTTCTGTCCTTGGTGATACCTGAGGCTCGTGGTGTTGATCACTGTGGAAGAGCAGAGACCCTGAGACGAATCACGAAAATGGGATTTTGGTCCCCAAAGCTTCAGGCACAAATTGACGTTACACTAGCCAGGTGTTTAACATGCTTACAGGGCAATGTGCGCAAAGGAGTACCGACAGTGGCGGCTTACACACCCCTCCCTGAGGGACCATTCAGACACCTGATTATGGACTACACGGATATGATAACGCCAGTGCAGGGCAAACGATACCTCCTGGTAGTAGAGGACTGCTTTAGTCGCTGGATTGAGGCCATTCCATCTAAACACAAGAACGCGGACACAGTGATCAAGTTCCTGTGTCGCGAGGTCGTTCCGAGATTTGGAATTCCCACGATATTACAAAGCGATAATGGCCGCGAGTTCATCGACAAGGTGGTTAAAGGGCTGATGCAGAAATTAGGTATAAGACAGCGCCTTTCCTGTGTCTATAGTCCCGGGTCGCAGGGAAAGGTGGAAAGGGCCAATCTGGTCATTAAAAACAAACTGTTGAAAATCTGTATGCAAACTAAGCTTAACTGGATTGATGCTTTGCCACTTGCTCTGATGGCTATTAGAAGCAGCGTAAACCGCCAAACACAGCTAACACCGCATGAAATGCTTACAGGCCGCAGCATGCCAACACCGCCATTTAGACACCTGGCTAGGGGCCCGGCATTAGATATTTTTGAGCAAGATCTGAAAAAATATCTTCAGCAAGTGACTAAAATACATGAAGCTGTGTTTCGACAGGAGCAGAGAAAGGAGAAAAAGGGGGTGAAGGAGGCGGAGAAGGAAGCCACCAAACCGAGGCTGATCCCTGGGGACCTGGTCTTCGTAAAGGTCCACAAGAGAAAGTGGTCATCACCCCGGAGAGAGGGCCCGTACGAGGTGATCCGATCGACTGGAACGGCAGTCCCAAGTCCAAGGATCAGCGACCTGGTTCCACTTCAATCACTGCATAAAGGCCAGCGGCGATCTCTTGGGGGATACAATCGATCGCAGTTATGCAGAACCCGACATGGAGGGCCCGAGACGGCAACTGGAAGGTGCAGTGCCTGCTGATGCTCCCGCAGATGTTGGCAGCAGTGTGCGGACGGTCGGCCGGGGGCAACGACGTCATTGAGAACCGTCACGGTCGACCCGTCCTTGAGGATGACGGGTTTGAGTGGGTAGAAGTCCCACGGGGTCCCGCTCAGGCTCAAGTACCGGCAGGCTTTCATGACCAGGCTCAGGATCAGGCGCCCCCTCTGCCCTCCATCGAGGAAGGGGGGGAGAAGATAAGACTACAACCAAAAGGGGTGTTTCCCGGACGACCGCAAGGGCATGTTTTTGATTTTGACCATTCCCCCGTTACAGGCGGGGATAGGGGGTAGATAGGAGGGTTGAGCCTGTCCCGAACCAAGCACAGGGGACAGGGGTGAGGGGAAAAAGGGAGGTCAAGGACACTGAGTCGGAAGAGGTGGGGGGACAGGATATGTTCCAGAGGACAGCCGGAACGTTGAGGGACTCAGTGGGCTCACTCTGGGCCAGGTTGAGGGGTTTGCTTCCTTCCGGGGAACAAGATGGGGGCGACTATGACTATGACGAGGAAGACCCGGAGGCTGACCCGATGTATAGGGCGGCTTTAGGGAATGAGTGGTTTAAGTGGGTCCAGTACACGAGCGCGCAGAATCAGATAGAGGATTGTTATGTCTGCTCCAAGGCACGTCCGGATAGGCTGCTGGTGAAGGGCACGAAGTTCAGTTGGGCTCAGTGTGACAGGGACGCAGAGGCATGGGAGGGGCCCCATAATAGTCGCCCTTGGTGCGAGGCAGAGTGTTTGGGGTTTCTCGGCTCTAGTCGTTTTAAGGCGGCAGGAAACGTCACGGATTTCAAGGATGTCACTATGCGGGAACGTTGTAGGAAATTGGATGTACGTGTGCAGGGGGTAGCGACGGGGTTGCCAATACCCAGAGGTGTCAAACTATGGCTGACCAAGGATTTCGAGTGCTTGCAAAAGGAGGGGACCCGGGACGTAGGGGAGGTGGCAGAGGGGCGGTGCACTACTATTTGGAGCATCACGACTAACTGCACGAAAGAAGGAAAGTGTGGACACGGGTCGTGTTAAAGGGAGTGGATACCAACCCACGGCCTGTAGCTTGCCCTTTTCATGTCCAGGATATAGCACTGGCGGACCAATACTGGCTCTGCGGCGGTAGGAGGTTGAGGAATACACTTCCTTTAGATTGGTCAGGTAGATGTGCCCGGGTTCAGGCGATCATGCCAATGGTGGTCCTACCATTATCAGTGACGGAAAGACCTTCTGAGTCTCCTATCTCTCGAACGAAGCGTAGCTACAAGGCAGACCCAAGGGTGTATCTGGACAGCATAGGACAGCCAAGGGGCATTCCAGCCGAGTTCATGGCTAAGAATGAGATTGCGGCAGGGTTTGAGTCTATTCTGCCATGGATATCGGTCAATAAGAACACCGGGTGGATCAACTATTTGTTTTACAATCAGCAGCGGTATCTCAAATACACCGAGGAGGCGTTGGATGCAATGGGGGACCAGATGCACGCGACCAGTACGGTGGCGTGGCAGAATAGACAGGCTCTGAACTGGTTAATGGCGGAGAAGGGTGGAGTCTGTTCCATGTTTGGACAGTACTGCTGCACATTCATTCCGACGAATGTGGGGCCAGGGGGAAAGTTCTCCGAGGCCATGGCTAAGCTGAAGGATTTGAGGGAGGAGTTGAGGGGGAATTCTGGCCGGAATGAAGAATGGTGGGGGAGTGGGGTGTTGGAAAGATTGGGACAGTGGGGAAGCATAGTGATGCAGACGGGGATATCCATTGGGGTGGCAGGGTTGATATTGGTTCTCCTTTTCTGTTGTGGTATGCCTCTCTTGGGTAGGCTGGTAACTTCACACGTAACGAGCCGAATGCTGATGGTGGGGCAGAAAGAGATTGAGCCACAAATCGGGCCATGCCCTCGGCTTTATGCTGCCTTAGAGGGAGACGAGGGGATAGAGGATTAGGGGTATGGTGAGGTAGGGACATTTTCTTTCTGTTTGGTTCAGTTTTGTTTGTTTTATTCCTTTAACTAGGCGTATGGTGAGGAAGGGACATTTTCTTTCTGTTTGGTTCAGTTTTGTTTGTTTTATTCCTTTTACTTCAAAAAAAAAAAAAAAAAAAAAAAAACATGTAAAGGTTTTTTGAAGACATTTTGTATTGGTTCTTTCCTTTAAGAGTGACGGGGGATGGTCTGAGTGATGGTTTATTTTTTATTATTTTTGTTTATTTTACTCATGGTCCTGGTCAAACCGGAATGGGAAGGGGCATCCGTATGGAATGGTACGGAGTGTCGGTTCTGAGCCTGAGGAAGCATTGAGAAGAAGTGTTCTGGGGATCGGTTCTGGGGACTGAAGGGACAAAGGGGGGGGCTAACGCAGTGGGCAAGATGGGCACCTCCCGTCGAAGATGGGGGGACACGTGGTGAGGTCGGGACCAGCGCCTCCCGTCCAGGCATGGGGACATGCTTCTACGGGGACTGGAGGTGTGGCGTGGTGGTTGCTGTATTGGCAAAATGTGACTTTTGGCAATACGGTGAGGAGACTATGGCGTGGGCATGGAAGGGGGGCTGAGCGATGGACACTAGGACTCAATGTTATGGAAGAGACAATGTCATTTTTTTTTGGGGGAGGGATGTTCTATGTTTAGTTCTGACGGTCAACTTCTCCTTTCCCTGATGAGAGTCGCGGTTTCCGGCCGGAACTGTGGCTCATTTGGTAAGCGGTGGAGGTTGGGGGGATTTGTCTGTCAGGTTAAGTTGGGGTGTTTTTTTGATGTTTTATTATTACTCTTGTTTTGAGCGGTTTTGTGTTTATTGTGAGAACGGTAGTCAGCCTTTGTTGGTCCGTTAGGGGTCCAGTGAATGAAGTAAGCGTTCTTGTTTAGTTAGACATTTAAAATGTATTAGGTTTCTTGTTTAGATTAGGCATTTAAACTTTTATTATGTAAATATGGTTTCTCGTTTAGTTAGACGTTCACATTTTCTTGGTTATATGATTTGGGTGGGACTAGGGATAGCCCCAAATGGGGGAATGTTGGGGAAAA
Source organism: Notolepis coatsorum (assembly GCF_963971535.1). Classification (NCBI taxonomy): domain Eukaryota; kingdom Metazoa; phylum Chordata; class Actinopteri; order Aulopiformes; family Paralepididae; genus Notolepis; species Notolepis coatsorum. Next base: position 66,828,668 of record NC_140182.1, read on the forward strand.
TGTGTATATGAAGTGAACTAGTTTAATATGGGTCAACTAAGCAGTACTGAAAGACGGTCTGGCTGATGTTCTTAAAACAACTTGGAGATAGGCAGATAGACATTTCAGTACATCACGTCGTGTGCTTTTAATCTTGTACATCATATCGTGTGCTTTAATCTTGTACATCATATCTTGTCCTTTTCTCTCTTTCATACACACACATATACACACACACACATCTCACTAATCTTTTCTCTCTTTCATACACACACATATACACACACACATCTCACTAATCTTGACTCTCTCTTTCATACACACACATATACACACACACATCTCACTAATCTTGACTCTCTCTTTCACACACATACATATTTAAGCATTACATCACACGCAGGAGTGGTTTGTGACCAATAAACCATGCCTAGGGGTGGTTGTTAGGCCCGAGGCGCAGCCGAGGGTCGTTAGACCCCCCTAGGCATGGTTTATTGGTCACAAATCACGACTGCACGTGGTGTAAAGCTTTTATACAACTGCCAGATTCATCCAACCTTATTTCTATACAATAAACACACATTAATCGAAGATTTATTGAAAAAACCATCCGCCAGAAAAAGTAGTTCCCACAACTCCATGTGGAAGCAGCTTGAAGTGCATCCAACCAAACTAACACATCCAACTGTGTATTATTGGAATGATTGAGAGAAGTTGCCTCATGTGGAAGCAGCTTGAAGTGCATCCAACCAACTAACACATCCAACTGTGTATTATTGGAATGATTGATTGAAAATTTATTAAAACGTTTTCTTTGCCCTATAGGAAAAAAACGTTTTCTTCGCCCTATTTTTTTATTTATTTCTTTTAGCCTAAACTTAACCAGTTGGAAACCAGGGGTACAGTAATAAAATTAGCAATCAACCAATCAATCAATTCAATAGACCATGCTCACTTAAAACAGCGCTGCTTCTCTCTCAGTCTGACTCCCCCGCTGTTGCAGACAGGAGTGTGTGTGTGTGTGTGTGCGTGTGTGTGTGTGTCACAGTGTGTGTGTGCGTGTGTGTGTGTGTGTGTGTGTGTGTGTGTGTGTGTGTATGTGTGTGTGTGTGTTTGTGGGTACGCCAGCGTCGGACAGTGTGAGAGAGAACGCAGTAGAAAGTAGGAAGGAAGAAATTTAAATCAATCAATTAATCTATCAATCAATCCGCGATTTTTCTTTTGTTCTAGATTGAGTCAAGACCCATCAATTACATCATCCAACATTGTTTAAAATACTAACACATTCCCCTTGACAGAATCGCTTCATATTTAGTCGTTATGGTGCTTTCAACATAACCATTTGTTGTCCGCGATCCTGTTTTCTCCCGGAGTGAGCCGGGGAGGGTTATGTGATTTGGTTGTGGGCGGGTCCTGAGCCCAGGACCGTGGATTGTTGCCAATAAAGACGTGTGAATGGCCAATCAGAATCGAGAAATTTGCATGCCGTTGTATAAACACACACACATCTCACTCAATCGCATCTCTCTTCGATGTTAAATCTATGTGTCATTTTAATGTACGTCATGTCATATCTGATATAATATGTTACGTCATCATATCTGTCATGGGGGGGCAGGGCTGAGAAGGGATTTATGGGACAAGCAGAAGGATTGAGAAGTCAGAGTGTTTTTCTTCAACTGTGGTGACCGTCTGCTGATCCATAGCTTCTGCTGTTAAACCTTCTGTCCTTAAATAAATTGCCTGTTGAAACTGGAAATAACGTCTCCTGCTGTGTTAAACGACTACTCAGCCACAACAGTAGCCAATGAAATATAACATACATTTCAGTGTGGGGTGTTATGTGTACATTCTGGTGGGTACTTACTGTCTTTTGTGTTGCATTCACATGGTGGTGTGGATGTAGTGTTTAATTGCTTGAGTTTGTAATTAACATGGGTGTGGTGACAAGAGGCTCCACCCTATATAAGCAGACCAGAAGCATCGTCTTTTCTTCTTGTTCTACCTTGTTTTTTGTGTCTGAACCAAGGAGGCTGGTGTACTGTAGCCAGCTCTCATATTTAAAAATATAGTAAATAAATAATTTTTTTGCTAAAATCGTGTCCGACTTCATGTTGTCCACCATTTTGCAACCAAGGCATATGGGGAAACAAGCCATCTTCTTGTGACTGTTGAGGCCTTAGGACAAGTCATTCAGGCTTGGTTGTAACAGCGCCATACTCTGGTACAGTTAAATAAAAGCAGATTTAGGTGGTAGCAAAAGCAGCCTAGTTTGCTAGCTGTTCAATTAGTCAAGCTTTCTATCCAAGTAGGGTCCATTTGAACAATTTGGTAGCAAAACGTTTAAGCTAATGCTAACCATTCCATGTATGTAAATGGAAATGCTAAAACAATTAGCGCCATACTCTGGTATAGTTGATTTGATTTGAAATCTTTATTTTGAACATGTAAATACAAACAATATAAAACAAATCATTGATATCTAGCAATGAAATGAATTTGTTTTTAATAAAAAACAAAAAAGAACATAACCAATTTACATGTTCGAAAGGAGTAGGAAGAAGTATACACTTATTTAATCCTACCCCTTTTCCACTACTCAAAATGTATGTACTAATTTAAAACCTTACAAAACAACTATATATATATATAGCCTATGCAAAACATAAAAAGAAAAAACATGTAAAACATGAAAGAAATCAAATAAAAATGTAACCCGTGAATGTCAAATCCCTTCCTCATCCCTGTACCTTGTGAAAATTATTTCTTTATAATTCAGTTTGAATTGTCTCATGTTTGGACATTGTTTTAGCATTCAGACTGTTCCACAGTTTCACTCCACATATGGAAATGCAGTGTCTTCTCCTGGTAGTACGTACACTAAGAACTTTTAGTTCTATGTCGTTTATGGCTTGCTCAGCACCTGTCTGCACTGTACTTCACTTCGTGCACGAGCACTGAATAAATGTACCTTTACATCCCAACATCCGTCTGACCACACCCCCTTCCGCTTACCTTCATAAGCAGGTGTGTGGTCACCTACTCGCCTCCTTCTTCACTTTCACCACAAGGAAGTGCCTTCGGTAGATCCCCACTTGACGAGGTTGTTAGCTGAAGAAAGTTGAGACGTGTTTACATTGTGCTTATTTTTTTCTTCTCTCATAAATATTCGATAGAAAAATCTAAGTCATAATGTCTACTTCGGAGAGTCGCAGAGCCACTCTCCACCAGCCGTTCTCCATTTCCGCCTCCGTCATGCGTTCTGGTGCAGGGTTGTTGCCTCTCTCGTGGTTGACAGCCACGCCCGGTAGGCGTCCGATGGGTAGTTTGCCTCTCCAAGGAGCTGGTGCACCGGTGCCGTCGCCTCTGCAATGGCCTGGTCCTGGCTCTGGTTCCTCTGCTTCCGGGGAATCGTCCGCTGTTGAGCGGCCGGTTCCTTTGGTTCCAGAGGATTTGAGACGCAAACTTTTTGCGTCTGCTCGCTCCCGTCGCAAGATGGTGGCTTGCAGACGCGAACGGCCTGGGTTTGGTGAGTAGCTGGAGCCCAGTGAGGATGCGTCGGCCTCTACCTGCCCGATGGAAACAGAGGATTACATGGTAGAGGCGGACGGGTTCTTATTTGAAGGCCCGGTGGAGACATGTATCCCGCCCGTCCAGGTAACACTGGAGGGGGGTGAAATGTCTCCTTGGGGCGCCTTGTTTGAAGATGTCGGGGAAGACCCTCGGACTCGTCGGCAGGATGCCCTACTATCAGCCACATCGGAGTGTGGCTCCTTGACCAGTCGAAGCCTGCTGTATGTGAGGGATGCGGGCTCGGTGGAGGAAAGTCTGCAGGGGGAACTGCGGGCTTTGTTTCCCGAGCTTATGGCGGTGGCGGGCGTTGCAAACGGCGTGCCGCTGCCGCAGCCACTGCCTGTTCCTGTCCCTGATGATCTAATAGGTCATCTCTGGCAACATCGCCCGGTGAGAGGGGTGGACGTTGTCTACCCATTTTTCCCCTCAATGGGGGCCTATGTTCGTCGGGGCCAGGTGGTGTCCCACATCATGGGCCTCACCCCCGCCTACGTACAAGTTACGCGGTGGCGGGTTTGGTCGAAGGTATGAGAGAGGGCGTGCCACGGCTTGATAGGCCGATGGCCGCGCTCCTCTGTCCGGAGGTGGTGTGGGAGCCGTTACGCAAGCCGGTTCCTCAAGGGAAATCGGCGAGGCGGTTGGCTTACTGGAGCGACCAGTCATTTATCGCCGGAACACAATCTCTGGCTGCCGCGTCTAACATCGCGCAGCTGACAAGATTCATGGCCGGGGTATTGACGGGCGGCATGGAGCTGAGTGATGAACAACATAACCAGCTCACCCAGTCGGCAGGAGCTATCCTGCATCTGACGCAGCCGCAGGCCATAGCCGCTGGGAAAGTGCGAGCCCTGGCAACTCTAACCCAGTGCCACCTTTGGCTGGAGCAGGTCCGTGTACCGGAGAAGAAGAGGAGTCCTCTTCTGACGGCACCCCTCTCCGATGCTGGACTGTTCGGGAAGGCCCTGCAGTTGATGACCTCGACGTGCAGAGAAATGGAAGAGGAGTGCTCCGTGCTTCAACCTCATTTTCCCCCTCCCGACATCGCCGGTGGAGTCAGACGGCTACCACGTCGTCGAGCTTCCTCCGCCGTGGCTGCTGCTGCTACCACCGCCACTGCTGGCCCTTCGAAGAAGGCCAGGAGGAGAGAGGGCGCCACCGCTGCAGCCGGCCCATCTGCGCCTGGAGGAGACGGTAGGGATCACCGTGACCAGCCGCCGATTGTCTACCATCCCTCCGGGGCTTCCCGGGGTGGCAAATCCCGAGCGGCTCGAGGCGGCAGGCGCCGCTAGGCCAGTGACTTTTTCCCCCTGTGGTCCCCTCTGTTTACCCCTCCCCGGCCTGTATTTTTTGTTAACAAACTGTGTGTTTCTTCACCAAAACATATGATGAGGTTGCAAAGTGTGAATCTTCACTTGTATGCATTGATAGGAGGGTTACGTTCATGTTATGAGCTTAAGCAAGGTCTGCAGCCTACACTCGGTTATAGAAAGGTTTTCTACCTTGGCCTGAGACTCCACATGCAGGTAGAGGCTAGTTGTATGGTCTGTTGCTTACACAAGTAATGTTGAGCTACAACACTGTTGTGTTAGTTGCAGTAATGCTATTATGAACACGTACTACGGCCCAGCCGTTTCGCTCTCTCTATCAGTGTTTTTTCTGTGTACAACATAGGATGCGGGTGTAGGATTCACACACACACGCGACTTGGTTTTGTTGTAAACCCTGTTCACAGTTATCTGTGGGTAGCGTGCATTGTATTAGCTTGCGCTATTTCATTAGCATTCTACCAAAGGTATCATATGCTAAAGTTGTTATTGTGTGCAGGGGGAAGGGCTTGTGAGGGGGTACCGAATAAACCCCTCCTTCCCTCTTCTGATTGGTCAGGGGGGTTTACTCATCTCCTGTTAGGCCAGTCGGGGCCAAGCCGTTAGGCGACTTGGCAGGGAGGAGGGGGGGGGGGGGGGAAGGGTTGCCCTGACTCTGCTCCTATTAACAGGCGTTGAGTGTTGGGTTTCCCCCCGTCATAGCATACGTCACTATGCACGTTGCTATTTGACGATGGCTTCCGTGAGTTAGATCTGTACGTACGATCTGTTGTCAAAGTGTCGGGATAGAGCGTAGGACTTACGGGTCCACTACGCTCGATTTTATGTGTAACTTGAGTCGGTTGGTCACATGACTCGGAGTTACCATGGCTTTTTCATTCTACGACTCACATGGGAAGGCTCTCTGGGGAATTTTCAGTCTAAAATCCTCTGTGATAGGGGTGACTGGATGTAAAAATGTAAACAGTTTTTACCCTCAGTTGTGTCAAATGGGATTCATGTCTGTTGGTGCTTCCTTCTTTTTAAATAAAAGAGTGTGGAGTATAGGAGGCACCGCACCCTTCTTGTCGTTTCCCCCAGGCGCCTTGGGGATTCAATGAAAGGTCTAAATAGCCTATTCATTGGTTGTGTCCCGACGCATGCATAGTGCTAGCTCGGGGTGTTCTGTTAAGAATCATGCGGGTAGCTAGTACGCCTTGGTTGCTTGTGGTTAAAACAGCGTTTTTATAAAGCAACTGGGATGGAGGTCTTGTCCTCTTCCGAGAACCTGTTACTGGTTCTCGACGGATTCTCGTTCATATCTCGGGGATGATAACGGAATGGATCTGAACATAGGTAGAGGGGTCTCACGCCCTTGGGGTGGGCCACCGAGCGCGGTTCACACCGGCCCGTCTGGGTGGCGCCCTCTTTTCATGTTTTAGATCAACACGCATATCTGCCCCTTCTCCTGGAGTAGGCATGTCGGCGTGGTTAGGGCACGGGACTGGTTCTGGTCACGCTGGTCCAGGTCAGTTAACCCGTTTGTCCGCCGGGGATGCAGATCTGCTGTTCTGGTACCCCGAGGGACTTGGGCTTTTTCCAGGGGGAAAAAGGCCGGGTCGGCCCGGGGCATCACAAGGTTAGGCGTTATAGAGACCCTTGTTGGGTACCTTTTTGTACCTGGCAATATCATAAGGGGCTGGTTCTCTTCTCCGCACCTCTCTCACGCATGGCGGAGAGGGGGCTGTTGGGGTGGTCTTCTGGACCTCCTCTGGTAACCCTGTGTGCTTCCCGAGCCGCCGGGCCCGGTCCGAAGTAAAGTTTCGTTGATACCGTAGACCTGGGATAACCCCTTTTTTCTTGAGGGGTTATAGGAACAACCACTGCATATCAAAGGGTGGTTGATTCCCTGGTGTGTTGGAGCAGTGTCAACTCCCGGGTTGTCCGGTTGAGTGTGCCCCTGCACGTTCATGACGTCTGCCAATCATGTCAGCCTTCTCTGCCTTGACCCCTCTGGGTGGTTTTTTTTTGATGGAGGCTTCGTCATGGTGATCAACAACGCCAGCATCCGCTCCTTCCGCCAGGAGGGCTGTTTCAGCTGACTCCTTTGGCGCCTGTCTCGTCCACAGTGCTCCAGGCTCAGGTTACAGCCTGTTGCCTGGTTTCCCCGGTACGCTGCCTGCTTCCGTTGGTTAACCTTTGAGTGTTTACGGCCATGCTGACTGCCTGTGTTGCAGGGTCAGTATGCCAGACGGTGTGCTATTGGGGGGAAAGGGCCCGCTCTTGGAGGGGCCTTATCCGAATACGCTGGCGATGTGGGGGGCGGTGTCACTAGGTCACCACCTGGTGGGGTCTTGATGCCTGGCATCATTGACCTCTCTGGGCCCCCTTTTCCAGGGGGTCCAGTCCCTTCAGTGGGTCTGGGTCTTCCTTCACGCTCCGCTGCTAAGGCCTTGCCACGGGGTTGGGTTTGCTCTTGACCCCGTGTTTTTGGGGGCAGTAACGAGGTTGTTCCTTCGTTCGTTCCCGGGTGGCATGCGGGTTGTGCGTGTGTGTAGTCGTGGGGTCAAGCCACGGTCTGCTCACCCTGTGCGTTGGGTTGCTTGAGTGCCTCTTCGCACGGTCGGATCCGTCGCCCTCCCGTGAACCTCCAATAGGGGGGGTATCCTCCATTAGGGAGGGTCGGGGGGGCTCGGTCCTCCCCGGTCTGATGGTTGTGGGGGGCCTCAGCGGGGTACATTTGTCGAGCTATGGCTCCCGCTCAGCCCCTGTTGCAGACAGGTACTGAGCAAGCCATAAATGACATAGAACAGAGGGTTATGTATATAACCCAGTTCTATGAGTTATGGTGTGCTCAGCACCTGGACGCCGCTGCGGCCCTTGATCTGGCCTTGTGGTGAAAGTTTGGGAAGGAGGCGAGTAGGTGACCACACACCTGCTTATGACATTAATTGTGTTGTTTTAAATTCCACAAGATCAGTTAACTTGAATGTTTTTTACTTTAAAAATAATATGTTTGTGTGATCACGATAACCTGCTATGTGAACTATCCTCATGGCAGTATAAAAAGTGGTTGTAGTGTAGAATTATAAGTGTTTCCCCAGACTTCAGTGGCAGCGCAGCAATTTAAATATGGTAAAACTAGTGAACAGTAGAGAGTGTAGACTCGAGTGATTTTTTATCCAGAATGTGCTTTGCTTTACTCATGACTGAAATGCTTCTTGTTGTAGTTAAATAAAAACACTGATTTTTTATTAGATTTTTTATTTGAAATCTTTATTTCGAACATGCAATGAATACAAACAAACAATAACAAAAGCAAAACACAACTCAATCTACATGTTCGAAAAGGAGTAGGAAGAAGTATACACTTATTTAATCATACCCCTTTTCCACTACTCAAAATGAGTGTACTATTTTAAAACATAAAAAAGATTTGGTCTAGCCTAGTTTGCTAGTTAGTCAATTAGACAGGCTTTCTAACCAATTTGATAGTTTATAGCGATTATTGATTGAATGGAAATATAAAATGGCACTTGAGCTGAACGGGAGCTGTCAATCATGGATGATCTGACCGCGCCGCCACAATCCTGAGACAGCCAGATGAGCTGTTTTTGAGCTGGGGTTTTATAATAGTTAACGTTTTTTAATCATTAAAATTTGGCTGGGTCTGTGGTGACAAACTCGGAACACTTTTTTATTTTCATTTTACCCCGATTTAAGAATGGTGACAGTCATGTTATAGATACAGTATATGTTAGGCGACAATAATGTATGTGGAGTTAAATGACAGGTCAAAGAGTAACACCTTTTACATGTAACATAGTGATAGTGATGATGATTAAATAATCACAACCTCATATATCGTGGATTTGAAATAAAAGTTACCCAAATTAAACTAACTAGTGGAAGCAATCAGATTATGTAACTGAGTAGGCTAAAGGTAATCCAACAGATTACTTTGCTGAGAACATCAGTAATCTGGATTACATATAAAAAGTATCCCTCTCAGCCTGGTTCCTGCCAAACACTATGGCCAAAATATACAGCATGTCCTGTTGGGAGCCCAAGACCCTTTCTTCATCACCTTGTGGGCAAAACTCATGAAAGCGATTACACTGACAGCAAAAGGTTATCAATCAGCAAAATGTTATGAATCGCGTGGCAGTCCCTGGAGACTTCCAAAACCAAATAGTCATTATTGTTTACAAACAGTAAAAGGGTCTATACAGTTTTTCATAGTCTATAGCTAACTAAAATAGTTAAATGACATTCAAATAATCTCAGTGATATTATACAGTTATGTCTTGTAAACTTGAATATGGGGGGAATGATGATGAAGAGGATGATGAAGATGATTACTTTATTGTCAATGTACACGAGGCAATTTAAATGTGTCTTTTTGTGTATCCCTCCAAGTTACATATACACACAGTCCTCATATCCCTCCAAGTTACACATACACAGTCCTCATATCCCTCCCAGTTACACATACACACAGTCCTCATATCCCTCCTAGTTACACATACACGCAGTCCTCATATCCCTCCTAGTTACACATACAGAGTCCTCATATCCCTCCTAGTTACACATATACACAGTCCTCATATGCCTCTTAGTTACAAATACACACAGTCCTCATATCCCTCCGAGTTACACATACACACAGTCCTCATATCCCTCCTAGTTACACACACACACACAGTCCTCATATCCCTCCTAGTTACACACACAGTCCTCATATCCCTCCTAGTTACACATACACACAGTCCTCATATCCCTCCTAGTTACTTATACACAGTTCAAGATTCAAGATTCAAGATTCAAGAGTTTTAATTGTCACGGCATACAGGTATACAATGAAATGCGGCTGGTCTTGCCCGCGACGATGTGCAATACAGTGGTACAACATATAATAGAATCCAATAAAATACAGTGGTACAACATATTAATAGAATCCAATAAAACAGTGCAATAAACAGGTACATGGTGTGCCATCTCGGTATCTGTACATTAGTATTTACAGAGCATATAGGACATGCTAGTTAGCTTTAGTAGTGCAATACACTGTTCCTGATGTTATACTATTTTAAGTGGCCTTTCCTCTGGCCATAAGTGTGCGTGTGTGCGGCATGAGTGTTAAAGTGGCTGCTAGTGTGTGAGCGTGCTCAGCGTGCGTGTCGTGTATGTACTTGTGTGTGGATAGTTCAGTTTCTGTGTCTCTCGATGTTCATTGTTCAAGGCTCTGATGGCCTGGGGGAAGAAGCTTAGCCTAAGCCTCTCCGTCTTAGTCTCTAGAATTCGCAGGCGTCTGCCTGACCTCAGCAGCTGGAACAGGCTGTTATTGGGGTGGTGGGGGTCTTTCATTATCCTGCAGGCTCTGGATTTGCACCTCTTGTTGTATAGAGCCTGCAGGGGAGGTAGCGCAATACCCGTGGTACGCTCGGCTGAGCGCACCACACTCTGTAGGGCCTTCTTGTCCTGTGCCGTGCTGTTCCCATACCAGGCAGTGATGTTTCCGGTCAAGATGCTCTCTACAGCTCCTGAGTAGAAGGACTGAAGTATCTTCCCCGATACTCTGAACTTCCTTAACTGTCTCAGGTGGTAGAGGCGCTGCTTCGCTTTCTTTACTACTGTGCCTATGTGTGTTGACCATGTCAGGTCCTCTGAGATGTGGACCCCCAGGTACTTGAAGCTGCTCACCCTGTCCACGGTAGCCCCGTTAATCCTCAGTGGTGTGTGTGTCTCCCGCTGTCCTCTCCTATAATCCACGATCAGCTCCTTGGTTTTACCAATGTTCAGGAGCAGGCTGTTGTCCTGGCACCAACGTTCCAGTACCTCAACCTCCTCCCGGTAGGCCTTCTCGTCGTTGTCCGAGATCAGCCCCACCACCACCGTGTCGTCGGCAAACTTCACAATGGAGTTGGAGCTGAACTTGGCCACACAGTCGTGTGTGTAGAGTGAGTACAGCAGGGGGCTTAGAACACAGCCCTGGGGGGACCCGATGCTCAGGGTGATGGTGTTGGAGGTCTGACCCCCCACCCTGACCGCCTGGGGTCTTTCACTCAGAAAGTCCAGTACCCAGGCGCTCAGGGCGGAGCTCAGGCCTAGCTCGATCAGCTTGTCCACCAGTCTGGTGGGGACTATGGTGTTGAACGCTGAGCTGTAGTCAATGAACAACAGTCTCACATAGCCCCCCTTCTGACGGTCAAGGTGGGAGAGAGTGCTGTGCAGTACCTGGGAGACCGCGTCATCAGTGGACCTGTTTGTCCTGTATGCAAATTGCATAGGGTCCATATCACTGGGGAGAGAGGCACAAATGTGGTCCTTGACCAGCCTCTCGAAACATTTCATGACCACAGAGGTGAGTGCCACCGGTCTGTAATCATTTGGACATGTTGGGGAGGGTTTCTTCGGTACAGGGATGATGGTAGACATCTTGAAGCAGGCAGGGACTACTGACTCCGCCAGGGATTGATTAAATATGGCGGTGAACACCGGGGCAAGCTGGTTTGCACAGGACTTAAGTATGCGTCCTGTTATACCATCTGGGCCTGCAGCCTTCCTGGTGTTCACCTGCATAAATGCTCTTCTCACACTGTGTTCCGACAACGAGAGAGCGCCCCCGCCCCCCCGCGGTTGCCCCCCCCCCTCCACAACAGCCGGTGCGCCAGTGACGTCACTAGCCAGAGGGCTAGTGGCGACACTGTCTACACCGAACCGAGCGTAGAAGGAGTTGAGTTTGTCCGCTAGAGAGGCGTCGTCGCTCCCCATTGCGGGGGCGCTGACTTTGTAGTCAGTTATTGTCTTCAGTCCCCTCCACAAGCCTCTTGTGTCGTTTTGTGCCATTTGTGTCTCCAGTTTCTCAGCATATGTCCTCTTAGCAAGTTTAACAGCCTTGCGCAGAGTGTAGACTGAAGCCTTGTATTCTTCCATATTTCCTGACTCTCTGCCCAGGTTATAAGCCGTGGTGCGTGAGTTTAGGGCTGTTCTTATAGTGCTGTCCACCCAAGGTTTCTGGTTTGGGAAAACCCGCGCCGTCTTTGTGGGGACAATGCCGTCTGCCACTGTGGTTATGTAGCTTACAACGGTATCAGCATACTCGCTGACGTCACTGGCGCTTCCTTCAAACATGTCCCAGTCTGTATCCTTGAACGCGTCACGGAGCTCGGCCTCTGATTCGTCAGCCCACTTTTTTGTCTCACGTGACACGACGGCTTCGCGTGATCGCTGTTTGTATGCTGGGATTAAAAAGATGGAGTCGTGATCGCTCGCGCTTACAGAGCCCATCAGTGGCGGAGCCGCCACAGCCTTGTAGGCAGCTCTGAACGGGGTGTAGCAGTGGTCGAGTGTGTTTCCCCCTCTTGTGGAGCAGGCGATGTGCTGAAAAAAAGTCGGCATCACTTTTTTCAGGTTTGCCTGGTTGAAATCACCAGTCACTATCGTCGCGGCTTCCGGGTGCTTGATCTGCTGTTTGTTGATGTGGTCGTGTAATTCCCCCAGCGCTTTGCCGGTATTTGCCTGTGGATGAATATACACGACGGATAAAATGACCGCGGTAAACTCACGGGGTAGGTGATACGGGCGACACAGGATCTGGAGATGTTCCATATCTGGGGAGCATGAACTTGAGAGGACATGTACTTCCTTGGGATTAACCCAGAGATTGTTCGTGAGGATGCAGACCCCACCTCCGACGCTCTTCCCAGAGGCTGCCGTGCGATCTGCTCTCAGGACGGTGAAATTGTCCGATGGAGAGACGCTGTTATCCGGCGTTGCTGGCTTGAGCCATGTCTCAGTGAAACACATGATATTAACGTCTCTCATCTCCCGTTGGAATCGTACCCTCGCTCTCAAGTCGTCCATCCTTCCCTCCAACGAACGTGCATTCGCCAGAAAGATGGATGGAATTGCTGGACGGTAAGCAGATCTTTTTAATCTAAGTCTGATACCGCCTCGTCTACCTCTATGTTTCTTTCTGCCGTTTCCTTTGTTGCCGTTCTCCCGCTTGATTTCTGTTAGCCCTTCTGGGCATAAAGTGTCTCCCAACTCCAATTTGAGTCCGGAGTTTAGGTCCATAAGTGTCTGGCGGTCGTATGACATACCCGCCAGTGATGATTTAATAAAAAAAGTCGAAAAAACAAACATAATAGCTAAAAATGTGCACAATCGTCGCGGAGCTAAACCAAAGGCGACTGACCGGGGTCGCGCCATAGTAACCACAGTCCTCATATCCATCCAGTGACACATACACACAGTCCTCATATCCCTTCTAGTTACACATACACACAGTCCTCATATCTCTCCTAGTTACACATACACACAGTCCTAATATCCCTCCTTGTTACACATACACACACTCCTCATATCCCTCCTAGTTACATGTACACACAGTCCTCATATCCCTCCTAGTTACACATACACACAGTCCTCATATCCCTCCTAGTTACACACACACACAGTCCTCATATCCCTCCTAGTTACACATACACAAAGTCCTCATATCCCTCCTAGTTACACATACACACAGTCCTCATATCCCTCCTAGTTACACACACACACACACACACACACACACACACACACACACACACACACACACACACACACACACACACACACACACACACACACACACACACACACACACACACACACACACACACACACAGTCCTCATATCCCTCCAGTGACCCATACACACAGTCCTCATATCCCTTCTAGTTACACATACACACAGTCCTCATATCTCTCCTAGTTACACATGAATGAATGAATGAAAACTTTATTTAACAGATTGCAGAATGGGTACAATACAGTACGGCTCAATACATACAATTGTTAAGGGGATGCAGACCTGAGAAAGACGTTTGTCTTGTTTCCATCAGGGTCCCCCATTTTCAATTCATATAGACATTTATGACATACACAACATACATGTCATTTATGGCATAGGGACATATAGGTATTTAGTACTGATACATTTGTGACATAAACGGTATTCCAATATACAGTACTGTTACCCCTAGGTCCTGACAGAGTATATACATATGATGGGGAGGGGACTGTACATTAGGGGGGGGTGGGTGGGTGGGAGAGAAATATACATACGGCGGGGAGGGAATATATACATGCGGTGGGGAGGAGACTGTCTATTAGGAGGTGGTGGGGGTTTTGGGCATTTACCGTGGCCAGTTTCGAATTGCAGCCTCCCGTAGGTGCTCTTTAAGAGCGGTTTTGAATGTGGGCAGGGATTCACATTCCTTTACAGCTTTGGGTAGGGCGTTCCACATTGTTGTGGCATAATTGCGAAACGTGTTTAGTCCCTTGTTTGAGCCAAATCTGGGTTTAACATGATTTGTTGAGCTTCCTCTGGTGTAGTGGTTGTGGTATTCACTGACCTTTGGGAAGTATTTTGACATGTACATGGGCACCCCGGTCGTATAGTGTATCTTGTAGACCAGGCCCATTGCAAGTTGCTGTACTCTGTCGTCTACTCTAAGCCATCCTAGGTTGTCAAAGTGGGCAGGGGTGAGGTGGGTTCTGGGGTTCAGGTCAAGTAGTAGTCTGACCAGTTTGTTTTGTGATGTTTGTAATTTTGTTTTAAGCGCCTTTGAGGTGCTTTGGTACCATGAGGTGCACGCATAGTCATAGTACCCTTGAATGAGTGCTCCTGCCAGAGTCTTCAGGGTATTCTTGTTTACCAGAGAGGAGATCCGGTACAGGAATCTAGTTCGTTGGTTGACTTTTTTTTATTACATTGGATGCCATTTTGTCACAGGAAAGATTTGCCTCTAGGATGTAACCCAGGTAGGTAATTTCGTCTTTCCTTGTGACAATATTGTCACCCACTGTAACTGAGAAGCCGTCGGTCTTGTTGAGTTTGTTATTTGAACCGAAGAGAATGGACTCTGTTTTGCCCATGTGTAATGATAGTTTGTTATCAGCGAGCCATATGCAGATTTTGCCTAGTTCCGAGCTGAGGGTTTTTTCAACCTGCAACTTGTTCTTGTCAGAGACCAGCAGGGCTGAGTCGTCCGCAAACAGGAACAAGTTGCAGTCACAGGCTGACGACATGTCATTTGCATAAATTAGGAAGAGTAGCAGTCCTAGTATACTTCCTTGTGGAACACCACAGCTCACTGTGAGGGGGGGGGGGGGTAGAGTACCGTTTACCTCTACCATCTGTTCTCTCCCCTCCAGGTAGGATTGCATCCAGCTCACTGATAAGCGATCAAAACCAATTGCTTTTAGCTTGTCCATTAGAATGGAGTGATTGACAGTGTCGAAGGCCTTTTGTAGGTCCAGCATGACCATGCCGCAGTATTTGCCCGCGTCCACCTCTTGTTTGATGTGGTCGTTCAAATAGAGGAGGCATGTGTCAGTGGAGTGGGACGTTCTGAAGCCAGATTGGAATTCGTAGATTAGATTTTTTTCCGCCAGGTACTTTTCGACCTGTTCGTAGACTATTTTCTCCATGACTTTCGAGATGGAGGTAAGAATAGAAACAGGGCGGTAGTTGCCTGGGTCTAATTTGCTGCCCTTTTTGTGCAGAGGGGTCACTCTCGCAATTTTGAAGTCCTTGGGGACGTGCCCCTGTTTTATAGAGAGGTTTATTATGTGTGTGATGACTGGGGTGATGGCGGCTGCTGCGTCTCTGAGGAATTTGGAGGGGATGTTGTCATGGCCAGTGGCCTTGTTAGGTTGGAGGGCGCTCAATCTTTTGAGTACCTCATCGGTTGTTACCATTTCAAGTTTGAAGTCGTCTTTGTGGACCCCTAGGTTTTTGTAGTATGCTACTATGTGTTCTACCCCATAATGCCCTGAGTGGGAGGGTAGTTTGTTTACCAGTGTTGTGGCTATGTTTGTGAAGAAGATGTTTAAGTAATTGGCTACATCCAGCTTGTCTGTGATGAGCGTGTTGTCCGTCTTTATGTTTATGTTTGAGAATCTGGTTTTAAGTTTTTTACTGCAGCCTAGTTGATTATTGAGTAATTTCCAAAGTTCGCGGGGTTTGTTTTTGTTTTCCTCAGTTTTGTCGTTGATGACATTTCTTTTTGCGGTTCTGATCATGGTGTTTACGTCATTTCTTAGTCTGTTTCTTTGAATTTTTAGTTCAACCACGTGGGCTTGGAGTTCACTGTTTGAGCTTTTGGAAAGCTTTGTCTGACTTTTATGAAGTTCAGAGCATTTTTTGTCTCTGGTTTTCATAGCGGCCAGTATTTCAGTGTGCATCCATGGCTCAGCGCGATTTTTAACCCTGGTGGTTCTTATGGGTGCCATGTTGTTGAGTATTGCTGTGAATTTGGTTTTGAATCCAAGCCATGTTTCTTCAACCTGTGTACCACTGAGTTCATCTGACCAGTCCAAGCTCCCCAGTTCTAGGTTAAAGGCCTCTCTAGAGTAAGTTTTGAGGTCTCTAGATGTGACTGTTTTGTGACAGCCGGCCTTCTGTCCTCATATCCCTCCTAGTTACACATACACACAGTCCTCATATCTCTCCTAGTTACACATACACACAGTCCTCATATCCCTCCTAGTTACACATACACATAGTCCTCATATCCCTCCTAGTTACACATACACACAGTCCTCATATCCCTCCTAGTTACACATACACAGTCCTAATAGCCCTCCTAGTTACATGTACACACAGTCCTCCAGGGGCGTCATTTTGGTATGGCAAGGTATGGCACTCGCCATACCTTGGCAAATTAAAAATGATTTTTTTTTCTTTTCTTTTTTTTACAATTTTTTATGTTGATTTAGAATTCGGTACAGCCCTAGCATGTTTTGATATTGTCAATTATCTCACTTTTACTAGGTGACTTTTACTGTGACTAACTGAAATATGCCAAAAAAAAGGGAAAATGGACATACAGAAGTTTTTTAATCAGAGGGCAGCAGAGACGAGTGATACAGGGACACAGGTAAGGCCTTACAATGGCTTAGTGATTATAACAGTGCAGTTCAGCATTCAGTAACCCATACTTTTTGTGAATGTGTTTTTGATACTATATTCTGTTGAACACACACCTCAAAACCGTACCTAAGGAAAATTGGCTCAATTGCAAGAAAAATAATAGACGGTTATGATATTACAATAATTACATTCTGCATAATTTGTATGCAAAATATTGTGGTTGACACATTTCTATATTAAAAATGCTTGTGTAGTCCTGTGTCATACGGTACCTAAATGTCATACAAGTGAATTGTATAGAAACAACTCACCAAAAGTGACTATTGCACAACTGATTTGACAAAAAAAATCCACCTTTACCACCCCCCCCCCCCCCCCCCCCACCCTCCCTCCTCGCCATACCTTGGCTTTTACTGAAATGACGCCACTGCAGTCCTCATATCCCTCCTAGTTACACATTCACACAGTCCTCATATCCCTCCTATTACACATACACACAGTCCTCATATCCCTCCTAGTTACACATACACACAGTCCTCATATCCCTCCTAGTTACATGTACACACAGTCCTCATATCCCTCCTAGTTACACATTCACACAGTCCTCATATCCCTCCTAGTTACACATTCACACAGTCCTCATATCCCTCCTAGTTACACATACACACAGTCCTCATATCCCTCCTAGTTACATGTACACACAGTCCTCATATCCCTCCTAGTTACACATTCACACAGTCCTCATATCCCTCCTAGTTACACATTCACACAGTCCTCATATTCCTCCTAGTTACACATACACACAGATTTTTTATTCGATTTTTTATTTGAAATATTTATTTCGAACATCCAATGAATACAAACAAACAATAACAAAAGCAAAACACAACTCAATCTACATGTTCGAAAAGGAGTAGGAAGAAGTATACACTTATTTAATCCTACCCCTTTTTTCATTTATGAAAGAATTAGCCTTTTCCCATTAAATCCAGTGAAGCATCAAATGGACCACGTCTGAGTTGGAGATAAAACGGTCCCTCAGTGAGACATGAGACAGAATGCAGAAGAGCTTCAACACCAGCAGTGTCTATTTATTTATTCCTTCGTGTTATTGCACTTTATTACAAAAACAAAGCAGCTCTTCTAATTTACGTGAAGGGCCCTCCAAATCCATGTTTGATTTTCCAAGACCCCCTCCATTATAAGGAAGACTGAGCTGACTATTATGCGCAAGGAATTACAAGCGCTTGGCTCTCCGGCTGTCGCTGTGAGAGAGAGAGAGAGAGAGAGAGAGAGACGCAGATCCTCTCGGAGGAGGACGGAGCAGCAGGATATATAAGCCCCGAGAGTCGCTTCAGACTGAATATTAATTGATTCTGTTGTTTGGGAAACTGAGAACCAGCAGTGAAAGATGGGGCAAATGGGCCTCTTAGCAAATAGTTGCCCGTTTTCAACAATTCAAACAGATTAGAAAGAGAGAAGGGCTCCAAATATCGGAATAAGAGAGCGGTAAATAAGAGAGATAATGAAATGGAGAAGCTTCGTGGCCTTGACAAGTCTGCTATCTTGTCTGTGTCAGGATAACGTGGGCCTGGGTCTCTCAAGCTCGGCTCTCTTGCTGTTGGAAAAACGTAATCCATCAGAACAGCCCTCGATACGGGAAGCTCCCGCGGACGACCCTCCACTCGTGGTCCGTGTCCATCCAGCGGGCAGCGAGACGGTGGGACGGGGACAGTGGACGTACCCCAAGAATAATCATTTCAAGGAAAATAGAATTGCCCAGAGTATTGTTCCTGCTGGTGCAGCCCTGCTATTTGTCTCTGCCAGGTGGTGTGCCTGAGGAGATAATGTTTTTGGTCGGGTGAATGTGTGTGTGTGTGAGTGTGTGTGTGAATGTATGTGCGTGTTCATGCTATATCTCGCATACTACTGGGTCGACCAGCCTAATATTGGTGGTGCACGCTGACAGCAAGCCAATGACCTGCATACATTATTATTTTTTTTTATCCACTTTTTCTACCCATTTTCAATTTTTCTCCCATTCCAATTTCGTATTATCCAATTCTTCCCTCCCCTGTCTTGAACGTTGCTATGCCTCCCACAGGTCGGTTGTAGTGAGGACAGAAGCCTTGCATCATGTGTCCCATCCGGTAGATGAGGAGGCAGCCTGTCGCATCTTTTCACCGCAGCAGCTCGAGCTCTCAGTGGCGAGGAGCAGGCACGTGCACACATAGAGCCCAAGGGGTGCTTGAGCACCTGCCTTTTTGAGCCTCATAAAAAAAGTGCCCTTTTTTTTTGTTGCCGTTACGCATATAGACTGCTCTTCCAATTGAAAAATGTCTGGATAGAATCAAAATATTAGGTAAAGAGAGAGAGATGCCCCATATTCCATTGCAGTTTGCACGGCCTTCTCAGCGTGCCTCTCCGCGGACCTATATTTTATGCATAGCGTGGGTGTGAATGGTGATGATGATGATAGAAACCGCTGTGGCGCATACAGTTGAATGCTGGTATTACACTCATTGAGGGACACGAAGAAGTCAAGTCCGATGGGATTCGGGAATCTCAAATACAAATCGGGATTGGAATAAAAAATGCATTTATATTAAACAATACAGAATATACAGCACTTCTTGGGGTCTGTAGGGTAAGCACTTATTCCCTCCCCCCTGAACATTTATGGAGATGTATGGGCCTTTCAAGTCAGTGAAAAAAGTGTCTTTCAAGGATAAGTGAGCTCCTGCACTGATTATTATAGTTCAATATTCAATATTTGATCACCAAAACCCCCCAAAAAGCATAAAAAGGGGGCCCCCCCGCCCGAAAAGGGCCCTTAAAAATCGGGCTTGCGCGCTGCGCTCGCTCGGTTAAAACACACACAGGTATAGTGCCCTTTTCAGCCATTGCGCACCTGCCCCTCTAAAGTCCTGTGCACGTCCCTGGCGAGGAGTAACGCGTGGGAGGCTCACGCTTCCTCCGTCACTTCCTGCTTCCGTCGCACCGGCGTCACCAAACCGACCTGTAGGAGTCGCTGTCCACAACGTCAAATCCCCACTCACCGGCTTTCCCACCCTCTAACACTTGCCAATTGTGTTAGTATGAACGACCGGCAAGCCGGTAGCAACGCCGAGAGCTGGGCTCGAACCGAGCGTCTCCTGCGTTAGTGGCGAGCGCCTTGCCCACTGCGCCAATCAGCCACCCAATGACTTGCATACTTTAATATTTTTATATTCTATGATATTCTATATTTTTATAGGTCAACAACAACTATTTTATTTAAATTAATTTCCATCATACACTCAAACATTCTCTCTATCTCTCTCTTTTTCTCTGCCCTGAGTGCACTTTTTTTTTTTATCCACTTTTTCTCCTTATTTTTCTATTTTTCTCCCATCCCAATTTCGCCCCGCCAATTCTCCCTTCAATTCTCCCCTCCCCTGTCTCGAACGTTGCTAGACTATGCCTCCCACTGGTCGGCTGCAGTGAGGACCAAGCCTTGCATCATGTGTCCCCTCCGGTACACGAGGAGGCAGCTGTCGCATCTTTTCACCTGAACAGCGCAATCTCTCAGTGGCAAGGAGTAACGCGTGGGAGGCTCACGCTGCCCCCGATACTTCCTGATTCTGCTGTACAGGAGCACCAACCGATCTGTAGGAGTCGCTGTCCACAACGTCCAATCCCCACCCACTGGCTTTCCCACCCCTAACACTGCCAATTGTGTTAGTATGAACGACCAGCCAAGCCAGTAGCAACGCCGAGAGCTGGGCTCGAACCCAGCATCTCCTGCGTGAGTGGCGAGTGCCTTGCCATTAGTAACCGATTTGACGCATTTTTGTCAGAAACTGGCGAAGCGAGACTGTTGCCTCAATAGTCCCTCGAGGGGCTCGAGGGACTATTGAGCGCCGGTGGCTCACATTACATTCACCCTGAATGTTGACGTTATCCAGGTGAAAAGTTAACTTCAATCAAGCGAGACATTGCAACCGGAGTAATCTAAAAACTCCGCCTCCAACCTGCTGCTTCATGAGAGCAATGGCGCCATCGTCTGTAAAAATCAGGTGACTGCAAGTTCTGCAACTAGTGGATGTCCCTCATCCTTGACATAAATCATTTGATGTATAATTAAATCAAAGGAAATGCGTTTGTTTTGGCAAAATTCTTCTGCTCTGTGTGACAATAAATAAATGAATGATGATATGCAATTTAAAACCAAAACTAAGGCCTCAGTATGAGTTTAAGACATGAACATGGTCATGTTTGTTGAATAAAAAAATAAAAAAAATAATAATAATATCCAGATTTTTATTTGAATTTTTTCAATCCCGATCTTCTGAAATGCACGTGATCGGCCCCCGATCCCGATCACGTGATCGGATCGGGACATCCCTACCTGTTACAAATGTTGTAGACAGCTCGGATACACCCTTCTTTGTGTCACTTCAAACAGTGACAGAATTAGGACTATAGATAAATGCAATTTTATTAACATATAAAATACATGTGCACACATAGTGTAACCTGGGGGACACTAGGACCCAGGAGTACCCTGGCCAGGTATTGCCAGAGTATGTAGAGGAAGTCTCACGCGAGTGAGACTTTACGTTTGTTGCCGACTGTTTGAATGGAAGCTACATACATGTTTTAGCAGAGCCAAGTTATTCGTGCTGCCCCACGCTTTTAAGGTATGAGCAGGTTTTTTTGTTGGTAAATCTATTACATAATTTTCGACCTACAACTTATATTTTGTGTAGAATTTACTAATGTATATAAATGGTTTGTTCATGATTAGTTCATTATCTACAAATACCTTATAAAGGTCTTATAACTGAGTGTTATTATAAAGTGTTACCAAAATCACAAATGAATAGCCTAGCTTAAAACTCTGGGAGAGGCATTTTTGGCCAACAGCTAGGCTAGCGTTACGTATCCGCTTCCATTCATTTGTGCTAAGCTAGGCTAGCTTGCAGCTGGATAGCTTTCTACTGAACGCACAGAGAGGACACTGGTCTGACTCTGGAGAAGACAGTAAGCACATTTCCCATAATGTTGGCATGTTCCTTTAAAGAGTGCACACATCATGAAAGGTTGCAATGACATCATTAGCCATATAACATAATTGATCTGTTACAGATGCACATAGTCTCATATTGAATGAATGAATGAATGAAAACTTTATTAACAGATTGCAGAATGGGTACAGTGCAGTACAGCTCAATACATACAATTGTTAAGGGGATGCAGACCAGAGAAAGACTTTCGACTTGTTTACACCAGGGTCCCCCATTTCCAATTCATCGTAACATATATGACATACATGACATACAGATAGACAGTACTGCTACATCTATACATTTATGACATACCAGATTTGCAATTACAGTACTGTATTTGTGATACAAAAAGAGTCCAGAAAGAAAAGAGTATATACATTAGGCGTAGAAACTGTTCATTGGATTGGGTAGGTGGGGGTGGGACTGTACATTGGAGGTGGTTGGGGGGGGGGGGGGGGGGGGGGGGTAGGAGTGGGGGGGGGGGGGGGGGGGGGGGGGGGGGTAGGAGTGGGGGGGGGGGGGGGGGTTGGGTAGGAGGGGTGGGTGGGGGACACTGTATAACTGTACAAACAACACTGTACATTGGATTATGGGACTGTACATTGGACTGTACATTGGAGGTGGTTGGGTGGGTGGGGGGGGGGTGGGTAGGAGGGGTGGGTGGGGGACACTGTACAACTGTACAAACAACACTGTACATTGGATTATTGACAAGACCATACTTGGTAATTTACTGTACATTGGCGGGGGTTGTGTTCGGACATTTACAGGGGCCAGTTTCGAGTTGCAGTCTCCCTTAGGTGTTTTTTGAGAGTGTTTTTGAAAGTGGGTAGTGATTCACATTCCTTTACAGCTTTGGGTAGGGCGTTCCACATTGATGTGGCATAATTGCGAAACGTGTTTAGTCCCTTGTTTGAGCCGAATCTGGGTTTAACATGATTTGTGGAGCTCCCTCTGGTGTTGTGATCGTGGTATTCACTGACCTTTGGGAAGTATTTAGTCATGTACATGGGTACCTTGGTCGTGTAGTGTATCTTGTAGACCAGGCCCATTGCAAGTTGCTGTACTCTGTCGTCTACTCTAAGCCATCCTAGGTTGTCAAAGTGGGCAGGGGTGAGGTGGGTTCTGTTCAGTAGTGACATCAAGAGTACCTCTCACACACTGCACAATTTGCATGAGAGTTCCTTGTTTTCTCTGATTAAAGTGATTACCTGCTCAAAATTGTGATCCATAACCTGGTTACTTTTAGTTGCTTTTGGCTTACATTGACTTCAGAGTCCATAGAATTAGCTGTTAAACACAGTTATTCCAAATGTCAGACTGCTATTTAAATATTAACGTTTTTAATAATTTACAATATTTTTTCAGATAGGACGTTTTGCTCTTATGATAGAAGGAAGAGCAAAACCTCCTATCTGAAAAAACTTGCTTTTTTGATAAAACTAAAAAAAGTGTTGTTTTCTTGTAGAATGCAATTTTTTTAAGGATGCCCAATACAATAAACAGTTTTTGAACTATATTACTATATGTTAACAATACCAACCAGGTATTAGTGCCTCGCAAAGTGCAGATAGGAGGTTTTCCCCCACTTTATTACGCCCTTCAGCCATAATTTAATTGAGGTGTAGAACGATGTTATTACTGTTCTATAGGCTACAATATTTTCTTTTATAGGCTACCATATATAATTTTATAGGCTACAATATATTTTATAGTGTACTATATTTTTTATAGGGTACAATATTATTTGTATATGCTACCATATTTATTTTTATCGGCTACAATGTCAGTATAGTTACAGTGTTTGAAATCAGATTACTGTAATATCTCTAGATGTACTATGTTTCTCCCCAACCCTGTCCATATATCAGACATTTGAGGAGGATGTCATACTGTCTGACTGCAGACAAGTGGAGGTCAGGTCAGGACAATGGTTATCACTACATACTGTACAATAGGTATCATAAATATGGCCAACATATCACAGAAATACTTTCCTCAAAAAGCCTAATGAAATGTAATTTCTATTTTCACTGGAATCAACTTTGCGCTTTAACATTGTTTACATATTATTTGTGCTTCGGATAATAATCAGTAATAACTTGTCTTGATCACATACATCTAATTTAGTTGTTTGCTGGCAACAGTCATGGTGTGTTCTGCAGATAAAATCATCATCAGTCGTTTTGGGACATCCACTTCTAATTGCGTTCAATTGTCTACAATCACTGCAAATATTGTTTGCTTATTGCAACTTCTTAATGATCACTCTTGTTGTGAACTGTGCGTATGCTACGTAAACATTATTTCTGGGACCCATGGCGTTCAGTCAAAGCTTACAAAAAAGAAAACATTGCAATTATACACCCAAAAATGCCTGTACGTTTGTTATCATGTATACAAGATAATTGTTTTTAAAGTAAGGCAGAGGCTACAAATCATACATGTACAGTAGCTTCATGCTTATGACAGTTCCACGAAGAAATACGAGATGGAGGATTCATTATTCTGCTGCTAATCCTTTTACAAGACAGACAATTCTCAATTTACTCTTCATAAGACACTTATGAATGTCAATGAGTATTCATCACAGTTCTCTCTACTGGGAGAGTGGTTTAATGGTGAGAACAATACCCTGCCTTATTTACATACAGTGGGAGAATAGGAGTTAAGTAGCCTGTGTCACCCAGGGCGTGTCAAACTGCTTTCCTATTCCCACATATTTACACTATAACCCACTGTGCTTCATAGAAGTGAGTCTCTGGATAGCGCCAAGATTTACCACAAATCATGTTAAACCCAGATTCGGCTCAAACAAGGGACTAAACACGTTTTGCAATTATGCCACATCAATGTGGAACACCCGACTCACAGCTGTAAAGGAATGTAAATAAATTACTACCCACTTTCAAAACCACTCTCAAAGAGCACCTACGGGAGGCTGCAATTTGAAACTGGCCCCTGTAAATGTCCTAACCGAACCCCCTCCAATGTAAAGTAAATGTCCTAACCCAATAATACACAAGACCCTCTTCTTGGGACCAAGTAAGGTTTCGTTGATAATCCAATGTACAGTTACCCTCCCCCCCACCCCACCAACCCAACCACCTCCAATGTACAGTCCCCCCCCCCTCCACCCCACCTACCCAACCCAATGTACAGTTTCTTCATCAAATGTATATACTCTCTTTTTTAGACTCTTTTTGTATCACAAACAATACTGTATTTGTAAATCTGGTATGTCATAAATGTATAGATGTAGCAGTATTGTCTATCTGTGTCATGTATGTCATATATGTTATGATGAATTGAAAATGGGGGACCCTGATGTAAACAAGACGAAAGTCTTTCTCTGGGCCCTATTCCCTGTACCTGGCTAACTTAGCCGGATAATTTTCAGCATAGCTTGACTTAAGCCAGACATTTGCGTTCCCCGACGTCGGATTTTCTAAGTCGCTATGGCAACAGATCGAAAAGTTTGAACCTGCTCCGGAGCAGGGTTTAGTTCAGTTAGCTGGATGAACCATGGCCACACCCTCGCAAAGAAATGCCAGCTCGCTTCCTGAAATAATTATCACAGTGTAGATCGTAAGGTTATGTATATAACCAAGTTCTATGAATACTGGTGACGCTCAGCGTCAGTCTGCACTAACCTCACTTCGTGCACAGCACTGAATAAAAATCCACAATGTACCTTTACATACCAACATCCGTCTGGCCACACCCCTATCCGCTTACCTTCATAAGCAGGTGTGTGGTCACCTACTCATCTCCTTCCCAAACTTTCACCACAAGGCGAGGTCAAGGGCCGCAGTGGCGTCCCGACGCTGAGCGTCACCAGTATTCATAAAACTTGGTTATATACATAACCTTACGTTCTATATCATACTGGCTCCGCTCAGCATCAGTCTGCACAACAGGAGCTGAGCTGGAGCCAGAAGCTCGACAATGTACCCCGCTGAGGCCCCCCACAACCATCAGACCGGAGAGGACCGAGTCCCCCGACCCTCCCTAATGGAGGATACCCTCCCTATTGGAGGACGGGAGGGAGACGGATCTGACCGTGCGAAGAGAAACTCAAGCAACTCAATGCACAGGGTGAGCAAACCGTGGCTTGACCCCACGACTACGCACACGCACAACCCGCATGCCACCAGTGAACGAACGGAAGGAACAACCCTCATTACTGCCCCCAAAATCACGGGGTCAAGAGCAAACTCAATCCCATGGCAAGGCCGTAGCAGCGGAGCGCGAAGGAAGACCCAGACCCACTGAAGGGACTGGATCCCCTGGAAAAAGGGGGCCCGGAGAGGTCAATGATGCTAAGCATCAAGACCTCACCAGGCGGTCACTTAGGGACACCGCCCCCCACATCGCCAGCGTATTCGGACAGGGCCCCTCCAAGAGCAGGTCCTTCCCCCCACTAGTACGCTGCCTGGCACACTGACCCTGCAAAACAGGCAGTCAGCATGGCCGTAACTTGAAGCACTCAAAAGGCTAACCATAACGGAAGCAGGCAGCGCACCGGGGAGACGACCCCAGAGGGGTCGATCCCTTAAACCAGGCAGCAGGCTTTAGACCCGAGCCTGGAGCACTGCGGACGAGACAGGCGCCAAAGGGGTCAACTGAAAACAGCACCCCGGCGGAAGGGGCGTATGCTGGCATTGTTGCGCACCAT
The DNA here is from genome assembly GCF_963971535.1 of Notolepis coatsorum. Classification (NCBI taxonomy): domain Eukaryota; kingdom Metazoa; phylum Chordata; class Actinopteri; order Aulopiformes; family Paralepididae; genus Notolepis; species Notolepis coatsorum. Next base: position 66,855,175 of record NC_140182.1, read on the forward strand.
GACAAAGCCTCCTCCAAAAAAACCCACCCAGAGGGGTCGAGGCAGAGAAGGCTGACACGATTGGCAGACGTCATGAACGTGCAGGGGCACACTCAACCAGGTAACCCGGGAGTTGACTCTGCTCCAACACACCAGGGAATCAACCATCCTCTTGATACCACAGGTGGTGGTTGTTCCTATAACCCCTCAAGAAAAAACTCCAAAACACACCTGCGGGTATTTCAGTTTCAGTTTTCAAAAAAGGGTTATTCCAGGCCTACGGGTCGACGAAACACAACTTCGGACCGGGCCCGGCGGCTCGGGAAGCACACAGGGCTACCAGAGGAGGTCCAGAAGACCACCCCAACAGCCCCCTCTTCGCCATGCGTGAGAGAGGAGCGAAAAGAATGGAGAACCAGCCCCTTTACGATAGCGCAGGGTACAACATGTACCCAACAAAGGGTCTCCATAATGCCCAACCCTGTGACACCCGGGCCGACCCGGCATTTTTCCCCCCGAAAAAAGCACAAGTCCCTCAGGGTACCAGAAAAGCAGATCTGCGTCCCCGGCGGACAACGGGTTTAAGTGACCTGGACCAGCGCGACCAGAACCGTGCCCTAACCACGCCGACATCCCCACTCCAGGAGAGGGGGTAGGCATGCGTGTCGATCTAAAACATGAAAAGAGGGCGCCACCCAGACGGTGCCATGTGTACCGCGCTCAGTGGCCCACCACAAGGGCATGAGACCCCTCTACCTATGTTCTGATCTATTCTGTTAACATCCCCCAGATATGAACGAGAATCCGTCGAGACCCAGTAACAAAAATCCCCCATCCCAGTTGCCCTATAAAAACGCTGTTTTAATAACGAGCAACCAAGGCGTACTAGCCTCCTGCGTGATTCTTATCAGAAAACACCCCGAGCCAGCACTATGTACGCGTCGAGACCAGTGCATGTGAGCGGATCGGAGCGTGAGCGGCGCGGGGCGCGGAGCGGCCGGTTTTGACGTGAGCGAGGAGTGGGTTTTAAAATGAGTCGGCGCGACGTCCGGAGCGAGAGTTCTCCTCCGCTCCAATCCACTCCAGGCCGCTCACAGTGGTTTAACACTGATGTAATAATATACATGCAGTACAATGCCAAAGCAACAGATGGCGATGTACAAACATGAAGGCCATTTTCAACCAATGAGAAGGGTGAACCTGTGATATCATGTTCAGGCTTCACTCCTCCTCCTTCACTCACTCCTGTTAGAAAAAGTATCGACGCCATTGTTGTTGACGTTAGCTTACATGCTAACGTTAATGGCAGCGACCATAGCATTGTGGCTCGGCTAGCCTATCATCGCTTAGTAGAGCTAGTGAATGGATAAACAACGTTATTTAACATTGCAGAATGGGTACAATTACAATGCGGCTCAATACAAACAATTGTTAAGGGGCCCAGGGGGTGTAGACTGTTGTAGTTTGAGCTAATTTACACCATGCTCCAAAAAAAAAAAAAAAAAAAAATGCCGAGCGATCTGGCGCGGGGAGCGGGGAGCGCTCAATTCAAGGTGAGCGGGGAGCGACTTGGGGGCGGGGTCAACATGAGCGATTAGCGGAGCGGACCAAGCTTTAAAGAGCGAAGAGCGGATTTCTCGGCCGCGCCGATCCGCTCACGTGGCCTGGTCGAGACCCAAACACATCAATGGATAGTCTAACCAGACACCAGACATTGGTCCTTCAAGTCGCCTGGGAGAACGACAAGAAGTTGTCGTGCTTCATATTCTTCACTCTTTTTATTATTAAAAAGAAAGAAACACAGACTGACATGAATCCCACGTGACGCGGCCGAGGGTAAATTTTTTTTACATTCTTACATACCGCCACCCTCACCACAGAGAGGAGACGGGAATCCTCAGAGAGACTTCCTACGTGAGCCATAGATTGAAAAGTCACGGTAACATTGAGTCATGTGACCAACAGACTCAAGTCACACGTATATCGAGCGTAGTAGAACAGTAAGTTCCTACGCTCTGCCCGACAACTTGACAATAACAGACCCTACATACGGGTCTGAAAAAAACTCACGGAAGCCGCCGTCCAATATTAACGTGCCTAGTGACGTTTTCTATGACGGGGGGAAACCCATGACTCAACCGCCTGTGATAGGTGCAGAGTCAGGGAAACCCTCCCCCCCCCGTGCCAAGCTGCCTAACAGCCTGGCCCTGACCAAATGAAAAGAGAGTCCAAGAAACCCCCTGACCAATCAGAAGAGGGAAGGAGGGGTTTATCCGGTACCCCCTCGCAAGCCCAACCCTTGCATACGACAACAAAAAACAGCCATATGATACCTTAAGTAGCCAGTATGATAATGAACAGCGCAAAGCTAATTCAATGCACGCTAGCCACAGACACATCTGTGAACAGGGTTTATAACAAGGCCAAGTTATGTATGTGTGAACCCGACACCCGTGTCCATGTTGCAAGACACAGAAAGACTGCAAGACTCCTTTTAGGAGGGACTCTTTATTTTCTATAAACAAATCATATTTGGGCCGGGAAGGGAACAGGGGGGGACCATAGAGGGAAAAAGTCAACTTACAGCGACGCCTGCCACGAGCCGCTCGGGACTTGCCACCCCGGGGAGCCCCGGAGGGACGGTAAACGATCGGAGGCTGGTCATGACGATCCCTACCGTCACCTCCGGGCGTAGATGGGCCGGCTGCAGTGGCGGAGGCGCCCTCTCTCCTCCTGGCCTTCTTTGCCGAAGGTCCAACAGTGGCGGTGGTAGCAGCGGCGGCTACGGCGGCGGAACCCCGACGACGAGCCTGCCGTCTGACTCCACCGGCGACATCGGGCAAGGGGAAATGAGGCTGGAGCACGGAACGCTCCTCCTGCATCTCCCTGCAGGTTGAGGTCATCAATTGCAGTGCCGACCCGAAAAGTCCAGCATCGGAGAGGGGTGCCGTCAGAAGTGGAGTCTTCTTCTTCTCCGGCACACGCGCCTGCTCCAGCCAAAGGTGGCGCTGGACTAGAGTGGCCAGGGCGCGTACTTTTCCAGCGGCTATGGCCTGCGGCTGGATCAGATGCAGGATGGCTCCTGCCGCCTGGGCGAGCTGATCATGTTGCAAATCAGTCAGCTCCATACCGCCCGTCAGTAACCCGGACATGAATCTTGCCAGCTGCGCGATGTTAGAAGTGGCAGCCAGAGATTGTGTCGCGGAGATAAATGACTGGTCACTCCAGTAAGCCAACCGCCTCGCCGATTTCCCTTGGGGAACCGGCTTCCGTAACGGCTCCCACACCACCTCAGGACAAAGGAGCGCTGCCATCGGCCTATCAAGCCGAGGCACGCCCTCCTTCATGCCTTCTACCAAACCCACCACCCTCGTGACTTGCACGTAGGCGGGGGTGAGGCCCATGATGTGGGAGACCACCTGTCCCTGACGGACGTAGGCCTCCATTGAGGGGAAAAATGGACAGACAACGTCAATCCCTCTCACAGGACGGCGTTGCCATAGATGACCTATGAGATCGTCAGGAATAGGAACAGGCAGTGGCTGCGGCAGCGGCACGCCGTTTGCGACTGCCGCCGCCGCCATGAGCTCGGGGAACAAAGCATGCAGTTCCCCCTGCATACTTTCCCCCACCGAGCTCGCGTCCCTCACATGCAGCAGACTACTGGTTACAGAGCCACATTCTGATGTGGCTGATAGCAGGGGATCCCGCCGCCGAGTCGGAGGTTCTAACCCAACATCTGCGTACGAGGAATCCCAAGGAGACATCTCACCCCCCTCCAGTGTTACCTGGACGGGCAGCGGACATGTCTCCACCGGGGCGTCGAACAAGAACCCGTCCGCTTCTACCATGTAGTCCTCTGTTTCCATCGGCCATGGAGAATCAGACGCATCCTCATCCGGCTCCAGCAACTCACCAAAACCAGGCCGTTCGCGTCTACAAGCCACCATCTTGCGACGGGAGCGAGCCGACGCAAAAAGTTTGCGTCTCAAATCCTCCACAACCAGAGGAGCCGGCCGCCCAACAGCGGACGACTCTCCGGAGGCAAAGGAACCAGAGCTGGAACCAGGCCATCGCACAGGAGACGGCGCTGGTGCACCAGCTCCTTGGAGAGGCAAACTATCTATCGGACGCCTACCGGGCGCGGCTGCCAACCACGAAAGAGGCCTCAACCCCGCTCCAAGACGCACGACAGAGGAGGCAATGGAGAACCGCTGGTGAAGGGTGACGTTGCTAGCGTGACCCTCCAAGGTAAACATTATGACTTTTTTCTTTTAAAATGTATGAGAGAAAGAAAAAAGCAAGAAAAAATTTAAACACGTAACTCAACTTTCTTCAGCTAACAACCTCGTCAAGTGGGTATATAACAGGCACTTCCTTGTGGTGAAAGTGAAGAAGGAGGCGAGTAGGTGACCACACACCTGCTTATGAAGGTAAGCGGATAGGGGTGTGGCCAGACGGATGTTGGTATGTAAAGGTACATTGTGGATTTTTATTCAGTGCTGTGCACGAAGTGAGGTTAGTGCAGACTGACGCTGAGCGGAGCCAGTATGATATAGAACTGCATTATACCATTCTGAATTATGTTTTTGGGCTTCGTTTTCCTAGAGGGGGCTTTTGAAATGTAAAATAATAGACCTAAAATTCTGATAATAAATCATATTCAGCCTATAGATTTACTTTGTCCTAAATAATGCACGTCATAGTTATACGGATACGGCGCTCGGAGTCGCGATACACACTGCATGTGCTTATTTTAATAACGGCGCATTGCAAATGTGAATCCCGCAGGGATATTTTTACTTAATGAAACCTATCGGGCGTTTGGCTCTGATTCGTTTCATATTCTCTGCTGTGGATGTATTTGCTTAACGGAGCGCCCGGATTGTGTTTCATTCAAGCATAAATTGAAGTGTCTATGCGTGGACTGTGGATTATGAATTACAAGGAATCTGAATCTGTGGATTGTTGAATTGTATCACTGTCACTCACACGTTATTGTGATATTGTAACTGGGATTAATCAATTCAATGCATGTATGGATTATGTCCGAAACAGATTAAAACCTGATTAATAGTGAAACTGTATAGCGGGCTCCAAGCCTCTCTGACACGTTATTTCGGGGGTCGCGCCTTGAAAACTGTGTTTATATATAAAGTACATGATACCTAAGCCGAGCGCATACAGTACAGATATCCTCATAAGCATCTATTAATTCGTATCAATTAGATACTCTTTGGGTTTGTTTGTATCTACTTATTCTGAAAGAGTTTAACTAATTATTTTCGCTAGCAATAGATCTCATTCGATTATTCATTCCATTAAGCCTACTGCCATCAGGCACATTTAAAGAAATATAATCTGATTGATTGGGGTAATGAGGGACTTAACATTAGCCTATAGATTATGCATTTAACTTGTCGGCGAGGCTATTGAGCCGTACTGTATTGTACCCATTCTGCAATCTGTTAATAAAGTTTTAAATCAATCAATCAATGCCGTTAGAAAATCAGGATTTCTGCGCTCGACACCTGCTGTCTTTTCAGGTGAGGCGGCCGTGCGCAATGATCCTGAGTATCAAGTCTGGTTAGAATTAACGAGACTGAATCCACCTTCGAGGAACAGGGAAAGCGCGGATTCAAACATCAGGTTAATTGAATCTGGATAATGGGACTTTTGATCGACTTAGTTGAACCAGGTACGGGGAATAGGGCCCATGGTCTGCATCCCCTTAACAATTGTGTGTATTGAGCTGTACTATATTGTACCCATTCTGCAATCTGTTAATAAAATGTTCAATCAATCAATCAATCAACAGGCCCCATGCAATATAGTGAGACAATCAACCAGTATAGCGAATAAACAATAACACAAACAGGCCATGCACCATGCAATATAGTGAGACAATCAACCAGTAGTGAATAAACAATAACACAAACAGGCCAGGGCATCATGCAATATAGTGAGACAATCAATCAGTATAGTGAATAAACAATAACATGAACAGGCCAGGGCACCATGCAATATATGAGACAATCAACCAGTATAGTGAATAAACATGAAATTACTTGAATTTTTTACACAGGATATTTTCCCATCTCTAAGGCTACGTTGAGACTGCAGGCAAAAGTGGCCAAAATCTGTTTAATTTTTTTGCTCATTATGTCACTCAAAACCACGCACAAACCACTTGGAATCTGATCTTTTCAATTCAGATTTTGGCCACTTTCAAATGTGGTCCTAATTTGAGATACAGGTCTGATTGGTTTTAATTAGCTGACCTCCACTGCATTCAATTTATAAATTAAACCATAAACTGTGACGTCAGTGTCCTCCATGTTTACATCTATCATCATTATTGTTCATTTGCACATGCGGGGCAGTTCAGGAGGGTGACCAGTTCGCTTATTGCTTATTGACAGCGGAAGAGTGCGCCCGAGTGCTTCCGCGTTTTCCCTGATTGGCTGCGACACGCCCCGCGGCAGGCGCGGCAGCCGCAGAGCGGAGCTCTGCCGCGGAGCGGAGCGGCAGAGCTTGCGGCATTATGTAAGCGTAATCGCCAATGATTTTCATTTGAAGCTTAGCTCACCTGGCAGCGCTGCGGTCCTGCGGTCCGTTGGTTACAAGTTCAAATCCCTTCAATTTTTTTTTTTTTTTTTTTTACGTGTATTCTTTCGCCGGTTAAGGTTAGGCATGGTTAAGGTTAAGGTTACGGTTAGGCATTGTTTCGGAGTTGGTTAAGGTTAGAAGGGTTAAGTTTAGGCGCTGTTAAGGAGCTGGTTAAGGTTAGAGTTTGTCTTAGAGAATGGCAATATTCTTTCTATGGTTAAGGTTAAGGTTAGGCATGGTTATGGTTAAGGTTAAGGTTAGGCATTGTTTTGGAGTTGGTTAAGGTTAGAAGGGTTAAGTTTAGGCGCTGTTAAGGAGCTGGTTAAGGTTAGAGTTTGTCTTAGAGAATGGCAATAGACAGCCTATTTCCGCACTGCCGCTCTCTCGCGCTGCCGCGGTCACATGGTCACATTGTCACATTCTTGCACTCTTCCGCTGTCAATAAGCTACACGCGACCAGTTCACACTGGAATCTGATATTTTTTATAATAATAATAATGTGAACAGCCAAACAAAAAAAGACGTTTCTGAGCAATAAATCAGAATTGAGCACAAACGTTTGCAGTGTGAACATAGCCTAAGTTACATAATCACAACTAAAAAGGTGCGCTCAGTAGAGCACACATCTCCCCCAAACATTTATTCTCTCTCTCTCACAGAGCAAACAAACACGCCTGCAGTATTTAACACATGCAGAGACCATTTATTACCATTAATTATAATTATCAGTATTCAGACACACAAAATACACAGAGATCATCAAGAAAAAAAGTCCAACTGTATTGACAAGTCACTAGTCTACCAAGGACAGCTGGCAGACAGTAGCCTAGTCACTAGTAAGGACAGCTGCCAGACAGTAGCCTAGTCACTAGTCTACCAAGGACAGCTGCCAGACAGTAGCCTAGTCACTAGTCTACCAAGGACAGCTGACAGACAGTAGCCTAGTCACTAGTCTACCAAGGACAGCTGACAGACAGTAGCCTAGTCACTAGTCTACCAAGGACAGCTGACAGACAGTAGCCTATAGGGATGGGTACCGAATTATGTACTTTTAAGGGTCCCGACCGAAACACGTCGGTACTAACGTGTATCGATTCACGTGAGATCCAACGGTGCCAATTTCCGGTAATGCAAAAGTCTGATGACGTCAACGTTTTGTTTACCGCAAAACGAAACTGCACGTTAACGTCAACGACACGCACACAATACATGTTTTCAAACTCTCTTTGGGTGTTTGCAATTCATGGGGAGTATATGTCTCTGATATCTTGGTACAGTGGGCAGGTTGTTAGAAAGTATAGCTCAGTTTCCACCTCTGCTGTGACATGGCTGTTAGCCTAGCCACAGAGTGTCTTTAGAGGAGAGGCTCCGATTGAATCCGGGACACAGACATATAGCCTGTTCATGGTCACAAATGGATTCCAGCTTTGTTTATTTACTACTGATGACAAACCTGTTGTTTCTGTTTTTCTTTTTGACATACTTGCGCCACACGCAACACGCACACACGCAACAACTCATCACTACAGCCCAGCATCATATTACTGTAGCCAGTCTCTTGAAACACCACTATCTCCAAACTTCCACTCCTCTTGAAACTTTCTTTTGTTATGTGCTCTCGCTGCCGCGGTTGGTTTTCTTTTTAGCGGTCGGTTTACTCCTTCCATAGTTCCACATGTTTGTAACCCATTTACCGTTATTAAGCTAACGTTAGCTAATCGTCGGACATAACGTTAGCTCCTAGGGCTACAGTGTAAGCCGGCACAACTCAGGACAGAAGAGTAGCGGATGTGACGTCGGTAAACAAGCCAGACCAAAACACACCACAGATCTTGGCTCTTACCAGGGGCCCTGTTCCTCGTACCTGGCTAACTGAGTTAGCCGGATAATTTTCAGCATAGCTTGACTTAAGCCAGACCTTTCCGTTCCCCGATGTCGGATTTTCTAAATCGCTATGGCAACAGATAAAAAAGTTTGAACCTGGTCGAGGGCAGGGTTTAGTTCAGTTAGCTCGATAACCTGCATGGCCACACCCTCGCAAAGAGCTTCCTGAAATAATTCTCACAGTCTGATATGCTGATAATAAATCATATTCAGCCTATGGATTTACTTTGACCTAAATAATGCACGTCATATATACAGCGCTCGGAGTCGCGATACACACACTAGTGGTTATTTTAATAAGGGAGCATTGCAAATGTGAATCCCGCTACGATATTTTTTATGAATGAAATCTGGCGTTTGGCTCTGATTAGTTTCATATTCTCCGCTGTTGATGTATTTGCTTAACGGAGCGACCGGATTGTGTTTAATTCAAGCATAAATTGAAGCGTCTTTATGCGTGGACTGTGGATTATGAATTACGAGGAATCTGAATCTGTGGATTGTTGAATTGTATCACTGTCACTCACACGTTATTGTGATATTGTAACTGGGATTAAAATGTCTGATGAGATGCGCTGTTTGACGGATTTGAGAAATTTAATGAGCCGTTGACATTTGATGAATGCATTTGAGAAAATGCATTTATCTGTTCAAGCACTGTTATCTGATGATGAACAAGGTGTCACTGGTATAAACCAAAGGTTAATCAATTCAATGCATGTATGGATGTCCGAAACAGATTAAAACCTGATTAATAGTGAAACTGCAAGCCTCCCTCCAAGCCTCTCTGACACCGTTATTTCGGGGGTCGCGCCTTGAAAACTTTGGGAACCATGTATTTATATATAAAGTACATGATACCTAAGCCGAGCGCATACAGTACAGATATCCTCATAAGTATCTATTAATTCGTATCAATTAGATACTCTGTGGGCTTGTTTGTATCTAATTATTCTGAAAGAGTTGAACAAATTATTTTCGCTAGCAATAGATCTCATTCGATTATTCATTCCATTAAGCCTACTGCCAGCAGGCACATTTAAAGAAATATAATCTGATTGATTGGGGTAATGAGGGACTTAAAATTAGCCTATAGATTATGCATTTAACTTGTCGGCGAGGCTATTGAGCCGTACTGTATTGTACCCATTCTGCAATCTGTTAATAAAGTTTTCAATCAATCAATCAATCAATGCCGTTAGAAAATCAGGATTTCTGCGATCGACACCTGCTGTCTTTTCAGGTGAGGCGGCCGCGCGCAATTATCCTGAGTATCAAGTCTGGTTAGAATTAACGAGACTGAATCAGCGTTCGAGGAACAGGGAAAGCCTGGATTCAAACATCGGGTTCATTGAATCTGGATAATGGGACTTTTGATCGACTTAGTTGAACCAGGTACGGGGAATAGGGCCCAGGGCCCTGTTCCTCGTACCTGGCTAACTGAGTTAGCCGGATAATTTTCAGGATAACCTGACTTAAGCTAGACCTTTCTGTTCCTCGAAGTGCGATTGTCTAAATCACTATGGCAACAGATCAGAAAGTTTGAACCTGGTCCAGCGCAGGTTTTAGTTCAGTTAGCTCCATAAACTGGCCACGCCCTCGCAAAGAAATGCCAGCTCCCTTCCTGAAATAATCCGCACAGTCTGACTAGATCCCATTATACCATTCTGAATTATGTTTTTGTGCTTCGTTTTTCTAGAGGGGGCTTTTGAAATGTAAAATAATATACCTAAAATGCTGATAATAAATCATATTCAGCCTATGGATTTACTTTGTCCTAAATAATGCACGTCATATATGTGGCGCTCGGAGTCGCGATACACACTATGTGGTTATTTTAATAACGGCGCATTGCAAATGTGAATCCCGCTGGGATGTTTTTAATGAATGAAACCTATCGGGCGTTTGGCTCTGATTAGTTTCATATTCTCCGCTGTGGATGTATTTGCTTAACGGAGCGCCCGGATTGTGTTTCATTCAAGCATAAATTGAAGCGTCTTTATGCGTGGATTGTGGATATGAATTACGACGAATCTGAATACTGTATGTAGATTGTTGAATTGTATCACTGTCACTCACACGTTATTGTGATATTGTAACTGGGATTAAAATGTTTGAGGAGATGTGCTATTTGACGGATTTGATGACGTGGACGTGATTTGAGAAAATGAATGAGCAATTGCAAGCCTTTGACGTTTTGATGAATGAATGAATGCATTTATCTGTTCAAGCACTGTTATCTGATGATGAACAAGAAGGTGATTAACATGACTGGTGTCACTGGTATAAACCAAAGGTTAATCAATTCAATGCATGTATGGATGTCCGAAACAGATTAAAACCTGATTAATAGTGAAACTGCAAGCCTCCCTCCAAGCCTCTCTGACACCGTTATTTCGGGGGTCGCGCCTTGAAAACTTTGGGAACCATGTATTTATATATAAAGTACATGATACCTAAGCCGAGCGCATACAGTACAGATATCCTCATAAGTATCTATTAATTCGTATCAATTAGATACTCTGTGGGCTTGTTTGTATCTAATTATTCTGAAAGAGTTGAACAAATTATTTTCGCTAGCAATAGATCTCATTCGATTATTCATTCCATTAAGCCTACTGCCAGCAGGCACATTTAAAGAAATATAATCTGATTGATTGGGGTAATGAGGGACTTAAAATTAGCCTATAGATTATGCATTTAACTTGTCGGCGAGGCTATTGAGCCGTACTGTATTGTACCCATTCTGCAATCTGTTAATAAAGTTTTCAATCAATCAATCAATCAATGCCGTTAGAAAATCAGGATTTCTGCGATCGACACCTGCTGTCTTTTCAGGTGAGGCGGCCGCGCGCAATTATCCTGAGTATCAAGTCTGGTTAGAATTAACGAGACTGAATCAGCGTTCGAGGAACAGGGAAAGCCTGGATTCAAACATCGAGTTCATTGAATCTGGATAATGGGACTTTTGATCGACTTAGTTGAACCAGGTACGGGGAATAGGGCCCAGGGCCCTGTTCCTCGTACCTGGCTAACTGAGTTAGCCGGATAATTTTCAGGATAACCTGACTTAAGCTAGACCTTTCTGTTCCTCGAAGTGCGATTGTCTAAATCACTATGGCAACAGATCAGAAAGTTTGAACCTGGTCCAGCGCAGGTTTTAGTTCAGTTAGCTCCATAAACTGGCCACGCCCTCGCAAAGAAATGCCAGCTCCCTTCCTGAAATAATCCGCACAGTCTGACTAGATCCCATTATACCATTCTGAATTATGTTTTTGTGCTTCGTTTTTCTAGAGGGGGCTTTTGAAATGTAAAATAATATACCTAAAATGCTGATAATAAATCATATTCAGCCTATGGATTTACTTTGTCCTAAATAATGCACGTCATATATGTGGCGCTCGGAGTCGCGATACACACTATGTGGTTATTTTAATAACGGCGCATTGCAAATGTGAATCCCGCTGGGATGTTTTTAATGAATGAAACCTATCGGGCGTTTGGCTCTGATTAGTTTCATATTCTCCGCTGTGGATGTATTTGCTTAACGGAGCGCCCGGATTGTGTTTCATTCAAGCATAAATTGAAGCGTCTTTATGCGTGGATTGTGGATATGAATTACGACGAATCTGAATACTGTATGTAGATTGTTGAATTGTATCACTGTCACTCACACGTTATTGTGATATTGTAACTGGGATTAAAATGTTTGAGGAGATGTGCTATTTGACGGATTTGATGACGTGGACGTGATTTGAGAAAATGAATGAGCAATTGCAAGCCTTTGACGTTTTGATGAATGAATGAATGCATTTATCTGTTCAAGCACTGTTATCTGATGATGAACAAGAAGGTGATTAACATGACTGGTGTCACTGGTATAAACCAAAGGTTAATCAATTCAATGCATGTATGGATGATGTCTGAAACAGATTAAAACCTGATTAATAGTGAAACCAAGCCTCTCTGACACGTTATTTCAGGGGTTGCGCCTTGAAAACTTTGGGAACCATGTATTTATATAGTACATGATACCTAAGCACATACAGTACAGATATCCTCATAAGTATCTATTAATTCGTATCAATTAGATACTCTTTGGGCTTGTTTTTATCTACTTATTCTGAAAGAGTTGATTAGATTATTCATTCCATTAAGCTTACTGCCAGCAGGCACATTTAAAGAAATATAATCTGATTGATTGGGGTAATGAGGGACTTAAAATTAGCCTATAGATTATGCATTTAACTTGTCGGCGAGGCTATTGAGCCATACTGTATTGTACCCATTCTGCAATCTGTTAATAAAGTTTTCAATCAATCAATAAATCAATGCCGTTAGAAAATCAGGATTTCTGCGATCGACACCTGCTGTCTTTTCAGGTGAGGCGGCCTTGCGCAATTATCCTGAGTATCAAGTCTGGTTTGAAGTAACGAGACTGAATCAGTGTTCGAGGAACAGGGAAAGCCTGGATTCAAACATCGGTTAATTGAATCTGGATAATGGGACTTTTGTTAGTTGAACCAGGTACGGGGAATAGGGCCCTGAGAGAGTGAACACGTTAATCTTTCTGAAAAAGAACTGCTAGAATACTCAATCAGCAGCAGAGTAGTTCATTGCTGCTAGATTATTTGTTTGTTTGTTTAATCAGTTGTAAAATACTTTCATTTATTTGTTATTTAAATATATAGATGTGTATCTATTATTATAGATGGGTCGGAAACCCTCGGCTCCGGAGCCGCATGTGGCTCTTCAGTCACTCTGCTGTGGCTCCCTGTTGCTTTAGCCTCTTAACGTTACGTCACACCCGTGCATGGGATCTGCGTATGTCGCGGGAATTTGCGCTCGTCAATTAGCACAGTGCAATCCATTCTTTGTGGATCTAGCCCTTAGTGATGACAACAAGGCTGAACATTGATAAAGTATCAGTAATCGAATTACCTATATCTGACCATCACTGTGTATTCTTCAATGCTAACCTAAACTTAACAGAGACAAAAAAGGTAACCGTTGTAAAGCAAACTAGAACTAGAGTACTAGATGACATTGCAGAAGAGAAGTTCTCAAACATCATGAGACAAACTGAACCATCCAGCCTGGACTGTTCTTTAAACTGCATGGTTGAAAATCTCAACAACGCTCTATCATATACACTGGATGCTGTCACTCCATTAAAGGTAAAAAAAATAGTCAAGTGACAAAATCTCCCCATGGTTAAATAATAGCAGTGTTGGTCAGACAAAGAGAATATGTAGAGCTGCTGAACGAAAATGGGGGAAAACCAAGCTCACAGTCCACTGCAATATATATAAGGAAGCCATGACTGCCTATAACAAAGAAATATGAGTGGCAAGAAAGGACTATTTTTCTAAGATTATCAGAGAATGTTGGAAACTCTAGAATATTATTCTCAGCCATCGACCAGCTACTCAACACTGCCCCCCACTCCTCCACAGTCATCTGCATCAAAATGTGAAGAACTAGCATTATTCTTCAATAACTAACTTCAATTAGAGCCAGCATTAGTCCTGATACAAACATGGACACCATCAGCAAACCCTGCGAAAAAGTAACCATAGGAAAATTTGCTTGCATTACATCAACTGAGCTTTACAAAACTGTCATGGAATGTAACTCCTCCACTTCCTGTATTGACCCTATACCCACAGCATTCTTTAAGCGAATATTCGAGAGTATTGCAAGTCATTTCCTAAATATTATAAATACATCGCTTCTGACAGGTATTTTCCCAGACGCATTCAAAACAGCTGTCGTAAGACCCTTACTAAAGAAACCCAAACTAGACAGTAATGTACTAACCAACTATAGGCCAATATCCAACCTCCCATTCATCAGCAAGATACTTGAAAAAATTGTCTCAATA
>NC_140182.1:66874530-66907030 GCF_963971535.1 Notolepis coatsorum
ATTTGTTCTTCCATTAATTTTATCATGTAGAATTTTGATTGAGCTTGTTTTTTTTAAAGAAAAAATGTATCATTTAGATGCCTTTATTTCATATTCGACGCAGACGGTAGGCTATATATAGCACATTTTGTTTGGTTCTCAGTTTTCAATCCATAATAAGTTAACAGAAAAAATAAGTACACAACCACATTATTTCAACCTAATAAAACTATGTTTATTGTCATTGTTTTAAGAACACAAGGTGACTTGGTAATACTCACATTTTGAGTAAAAATAATCCCACTGGTCACAATGGTGACCGTAATAATGTTTTTGTTATAAGGCTCTGAAAATGTTACTGAATGATGTATCAATGTATTTCCAGCTAAATTGAAATAATAAAGGGTCTCAATTAAATGTGTAGTGTCACATGACCAGAACTCAGTCGTCGCAAGGTTTAACTGAGGCTGCGTTAACATGATGGCACACCCTCCTCCAATCCCTCCACCGGAGCAAGGCCAGAGAGAGAGCGAGGAGAGGAGAGAGAGAGAGATAGAGAGAGAGGAAAGGAGAGGAGAGGGAGAGAGAGAGAGAGAGAGGAGAGGAGAGAGAGGGGAGAGAGAGAGGGAGAGGAGAGGAGAGAGAGGAGAGGGAGAGAGAGAGAGAGAAAGACGTTCAAGTTCTGTATCGTTAGTGGCTTAGCTTGGCATCACACTGCACTATCTCGCGTACGTGCACGCGTACTGAATAAACCACAAATGTACCTCTAATACCAGTATTAGTCTGACCACACCCCTCATCAGCTTACCTTCATAAGCAGGTGTGTGGTCACCTGCTCTCCTCCTTCTCGCTTTCACCACAAGGAAGAAGTGCCTCGGTAGATCCCCACACTTGACACCATGATGGAAGAAATTGGATTAGGAACAGCTTGGGAAACAAGGATACGTTGACATCATATCTTTATTTTCTCTCTCACTATTTTCGAGAAAATACGGCGATATTGTCTTCGTACTGGAGTGTCTAGAAGATGATGATCATTCTAAAAACCCTCCACCGGTTTTCGTATTGGGAGCACGCCGCTGCATGCTTCTCAACTGCAGTTCCTTGCTGTGTTTGTTGGGGTGAAACCTGTCAGGCCACAGCTGAACTGTCGGACATGCCGCTGTTGTGAGAAGCGGTGCGTTCCAGGTTGGGTGAGTAGTGTTTGCTGGCGGGCTCCACTTGTCTGTTAGTGCTATGGGGGCTACTTGACAAAGTTTATGGAAACCGGCCCCAGGCTAGGGTCCTTTGTTTAGCCGCCTAGGCGACAGAAGGCCTTGGTCTGGAGACCATTATAGTTTTAACTAGTGGGCCGCGACCATTGACACTGGTGATCCCTGTGTGTTCTGGACGAGTGGATTCTCTCTGTCACCGTGTTAAGGCCCCATCTTTCATATCCAAATGAGAGTATTCCTTCACGAGGGGATATGTGCATGTAATGTGCGATAGCGGCAGATTCGTGTTCAAAGTCAGCTACACAGGCCAGTTGGTACTGTGCTGATTCCGCCGGATGTGGTAAAGTCACCGTTGTGAAGCGGTGTTGACATCTTGTTTTCTCTTTTCTCTTAAAAAGTGAGGAGAGGTTCAGAACGGCGGCCTGTCTGGGTGAGTGTTATGTCATTGTTTACATGTTCATAGCTTACGGTTAGCCAGTCAGCTGTTAACTGCTGCGTTAGCCTGCTGGATCGCTGCATGGCCTGCTAAGGCCTACTATTAGCCAGTCAGCTGTTAGCTGCGGGGCTAGCATGTCGTGGTCGCTAGGTAACGTTAGCTTGCTGCTATGGCCATGGCTGGCGCGGGGTAGCTTAGCTTCTCGCGCGCCGCCGGGAGCTCGCTTCTGATCGCCGTTAGCTTGATGCTATTCTGTTGAACGTGCTTTGATTTTAACATGTTTTACACTCTTGACCGCGACGTCATCCTTGACAGGGGATGTTTCGTCGACCCTGCCCTGAGCCTGGACGGGGATTGCGTCAACAAAGAGGACTGTAGCGACTGGTTGGAGCGGCGACGCTGCCCGGATCGAACAACACAGGACGGCTGTGTTCTACGGTGTCTTGTGACTGCACTTCGCTGATCTGCGTTCCGGGTAGGAACGGGGTTGACCAGACCTCATAACACGTCTTCTGGTTTTACTTTGCTAAATGTATTGTGAATAACGGTGTTTTTTCCCAAAACGTGTGTTGTTGCAATGCATTTAGGATACGTTGCGGGTTATGTGTGAGCTGTTTTTGTCACTGGCAGTTAGCTTCTCCGTGCAGATCGTGATGTATTGATCTGGTTGTTGTGTGAGAAACATCATGGTGTTTATGTGTACCGTGTACTCACTACTAAGGCAACTAACCTATGAAGCTATGCTTGGTGACAAGTGAGTAAAAGAATGTTCTTTCTCAGACTGTGATGACAATGAACAGTGTGTTCACACATTAACAGGTTTTCCTGTTTTAACTGGCCGTATTGAGGGTAAAATAGGAGGATTGTGTTTTTCCCCCCCGGTTCCCTGGGGACTTTATCACCTCCTATCAGACATGTTGTGCATTAATTGTGTCTTTTGTGTGGTAGGGATACGATGTAACTCTTAGCTTGATTGCTGAGGTTGTGCTAAATCTGCTGGAGAAACTTATTTCCTAAAGGGAAATTGGTTTGGTTGCTGTCATGTGTGCTTAGCAAGGCCTGTGGTCGATACTAATCAAGAATGATGTATTCTCTCATTGTGAAAAAAACGGCGTTCCTCTGTTGAGTGTTTTTGCCATTTTTTTTAGGTGATGATGGGTTGTGTGTGTCATGTGACCTACAACTGGGTTGTACTGGCCACAGAAGCACATGTGTATGTTGGACCGGGGTTCTTAGAGCCCTCTCTATTCTGTGTTTTTCCTTAGTAAAAATCAGATAGCAGGTTAGCTCATGCGCTGTGTGGAGCTGTGAAACGCTTCATAGAGCTGACTATGACTGTGTCATATTCTCTTTTTGTCGTTACGTCGTATCATGGGTGTGGGGTCGTAAAGGGTGAACTGGTAACCTTTCCTCTCCCCATTGTTCTGTCGGTCAGGGGTACACCCCCTGTCCTTCAAGGTTCCCGTCACGTGGCGGTTCGGCACGTTACGGGGGGGGGGGGGGGGGGGGGGGAGGGAGTTCCTGGTCCCACGGCCTGGTATATTGGGCGTGTGCACCGCAGGAATTCCCCCGCCATAGAGTACGTCACCGTGCGCGTCTCTGTTGGTAGGACTTCCGTGTGCTGTTCAGGTCCATGTGATGGATCTGTTTTCAGGGGGGGTGGTCAGGGCTCCTCCTCACCAAGCGCCTATTCAGGCCTTCTGTGAGTTCGGACTCCTTCTTCCATGTGAGGAAGCCTCCATCAGAGTACAGAGCCTTCCTCCTCAGATTGTCAAAGTGAGTGGACCCTCTAGAAGGGTCCTTTTCTATTGTATGTATATTCGATTCAATTCGTTTATTGAGTGTGTATGGGTTCAGTGCCTCTTCCCCGGAGGCCCTAAAACCAGTTTTTTACATGGCTCAAGGTGCAATATATTCTTTTCAATCTGTACAGCTCGCGTGGGAAGTCTCTCTGGGGATCCCCGTCTCTTTCCTATGGGAGGGTGGTGGGATGTAAAAATGTGAACATTTTTTACCCCGGCTGTGTAGACTGGGATACATACTGTTGATGCTTCCTTCTTTCTATTCCAGAAGTGTTGGAGTTAGGGAGTGTCACACCCCTCTTGTCGTTCCCCTGGGCGCCTTGGGGATTCAATGACAGGTCTAAATAGCCTGTTCATTGATGGGGGTGTGTCCCGACGCACGTATAGTGCTAGCTCGCTGTAAACAGGCGATTGACTGGCACGCCTTGGTTGCTTGTGGTTGAAACAGCGTTTTTATAAAGCAACTGAGATGGGGGTTTTTCCTCTTCCGACGACCACATCCCATGACCTGGGTGGGTTGTCGACGGATTCTCGTTCATGTCTGGGGGATGATGACGGGATGGATCTGAACATATGTAGTGGGGTCTCACGCCCTTGGGGTGGGCCACCAGGCGCGGTTCGTCCGAACGTCTGGGTGGCGCCTTCTTTTCATGTTAAGATCAACACGCATATCTGCCCTTCTCCTGGAGTAGGCATGTCGGCGTGGTTAGGGCACGGGACTGGTTCTGGTCACGCTGGTCCAGATCAGTTGAACCCGTTGTCCGCCGGGGATGCAGATCTGCTGTTCTGGTACCCTGAGGGACTTGGGCTTTTTTCAGGGGGAAAAATGCCGGGTCGGTCTGGGTGTCACAGGGTTAAGCGCTATGGAGACCCTGGTTGGGTATGTTTTTACTCAGCACTGTCGTCATGGCTTACAGCCATGCCATTCTGTACGCGCTCGATCTCGTCGGATCTCGGCCGCTACACAGGTTGGTCCTGGTTAGTACTTGGTTGGGAGACCGCCGGGGAATACCAGGTACGGTGTGCTTAGGGGCTGGTTCTCCATTATTTTTCGCTCCTCTCTCACGCATGGCGAAGAGGGGCCTGTGGGGGTGGTTTTTTGACCTCCTCTGGTGACCCTGTGCTTCCCGTACCGCCAGGCCCGGTCCGAAGTGATGTTTGCGACCTGTAGGCCTGGGTTAACCCTTTTTGGAAACTGAAACACTTGTACTGCGGTATAGCCGGTGTATACCCGCAGGTGTGTTTTGGAGTTTTTTCTTGAGGGGTTATAGGAACAACCACCGCATTGGGTAACACCGAGGTGGTTGATTCCCTGGTGTGTTGGAGCAGTGTCAACTCCCGGGTTCACCGTTTGAGGGTGCCCCTGCACGTTCATGACGTCTGCCAATCGTGTCAGCCTTCTCTGCCTCGACCCCTCTGGGTGGGGGTTGTTAAATGGAGGCTTGGTCATGCAACACCGCCAGCTTACGCTCCTTCCGCCGGGGCGGCTGTGTTCAGCTGTCCCCTCTGGCGCCTGTCTCGTCCGCAGTCTCCAGGCTAGGGTTAACAGCCTGTTGCCTGGTTTTTCCCCGGTGCGCTGCCTGCTTCCGTTGGTTAACCTTTTTTGTGTGCTTACGGCCATGCTGACTGCCTGTTCTGCAGGGTCAGTGTGCCAGGCGGTGTACTATTGGGGGGACGGGGCCCGCTCGGCTTACGGCCATACCGACCTGAACACGCCCGATCTCGTCCGATCTCGGAAGCTAAGCAGGTTCTGGCCTGGTTAGTACTTGGATGGGATTCCGCCTGGGAATACCAGGTGCAGTAACTGAGGGGCCTTTGTCCGAATACGCTGGCGATGTGGGGGGCGGGGCACTACGTGCCCACCTGGTGGGGTCTTGATGCTGGCATCATGGACTTCTCCGGGCCCCCATTCTAGGGAGTCCAGTCCTTTTGGTGGGTCTGGGTCTTCCTTCGTGCTCCGCTGCTACGGCCTTGCCACGGGGTTGGGTTTGCCCTTGACCCCGTGATTCTGGGGGCAGTAACGAGGTTGTTCCTCCGTTCGTTCCCGGGTGGCATGCGGGTTGTGCGTGTGTGTAGTCGTGGGGTCAAGCCACGGTCTGCTCACCCTGTGCGTTGAGTTGCTTGAGTGCCTCTTCGCACGGTCGGGTCCGTCGCCCTCCCGTGACGTCCCTAATAGGGGGGCTACCCGCCATTAGGGGGGGTCGGGGGGGCTCGGCCCTCCCTGTTCTGATGGTTGTGGGGGGGCTGTCAGCGGGGTGTATTTGTCAGCCAGTGGCTCCGCTTGGCCTCCCTTGTGCAGTGTGATGCCAAGCTAAGCCACTAACGATACAGAACGATAGGTTATGACTATAACCAAGTTCTGTTAGTTAGGGGCGATGCTTGGCATCAGATGGCCGCTGCAGCCCTTGTCCTCACCTTGTGGTGAAAGCTTGGGAAGGAGGAGAGCAGGTGACCACACACCTGCTTATGAAGGTAAGCTGATGAGGGGTGTGGTCAGACTAATACTGGTATTAGAGGTACATTTGTGGTTTATTCAGTACGCGTGCACGTACGCGAGATAGTGCAGTGTGATGCCAAGCATCGCCCCTAACTAACAGAACTTGGTTATAGTCATAACCTATCGTTAACACGCCATGTGTAGGAAAATAAACAGCTGCCGCAGCCTACCTGAGATCGCTGGCACTGTTTTGCTTACTTTGTCCCTTTAAGCTGCTCACCGGAGCATCTTTTGATCCAGCTGTTTGCTGTTCTCCGATATTTTCGGACATTTCGTTGACACTTCGAGCTGACATGGGGATATCTTTTATCCTTGATTTGATTGTCTCTTTGTTTGGCAAGCCTTCAACATAAGTACACACAGCACGGTCCTTCTGACACCCAACCTGTAGTAGTCTTTCCACAAGGGCTGGAATGCTCGAATTTGTTATGGTTTGTAACCGACCTCAAACGCAACGGCACAGACAGGAAGTTCAGAGTTAGCCAAATGCTAGGGCGTATTTATTTACAGAGTCAAAAGATGGAATAGGTACAGTAATCAAACAAACGGGGAGACTGCCTCCGGCAGAGTCATCAGCCGGTCTGCAGAATCCTCCTGGCGACAGTGGTGGGAATTTGGCATATGATGTTGTAGCGGCTCTGCAGATACTCCCAGCTCTTCCTCGAGGTGGGAAACGGAGAAAGAGATAGGTATCAGTGTTTTCCCCAACACACAATTAGCAGAGTCAGTGCAAACAAAAGATGTCTTCAGTGCTTCTTCTATAACACACAATCCGGCTGAGTCCAGTGCAAACAAAATTATATCTTCAGTGCTTCTTCAATAACACACAATCAGAATTATCCAGAG
The DNA here is from genome assembly GCF_963971535.1 of Notolepis coatsorum. Lineage (NCBI taxonomy): Eukaryota > Metazoa > Chordata > Actinopteri > Aulopiformes > Paralepididae > Notolepis > Notolepis coatsorum. The sequence goes on from NC_140182.1 coordinate 66,881,305, forward strand.
CAAACAAAATGATCTCTTCAGTGTTTCTTCAATAACACACAATCAGAACTTATCCAGAGCAAACAAAAGGATATCTTCTGTGTTTCTTCAATAACACACAATCCAAATTATCCAGAGGGGTTTGTTTCCACTCACCCAAGTGCAACGCGTAACGGGTAACAAGGCGCAGCTCCAAACAGTTCTCCACAGAAAGGTCCTGGAGAGAATATAGACCAGGAAACAGCAACGGGAAAAAAGCAGGCAAAGCAGTTGTATTCCAGAACAGTAGTACTCAAAACGACCCGGCATCGAATGACAGAAGGTCAGAGTATATGAAGCCTCTGGGGCGCTGATTAGAACACACATCAGGTGCGTGATGGTAATTGATACTTGACTTAGAAGTGTGCGTTTGGCAACGGACCAATCACAGAATCCTCACAGTACCTTAAAGGAACGGAGCGTGTGGCGGGGAACGGACCAATCATCACAGTACCTTAAGAAGCCTGTGGCGGGGAAAGAACCAATCCTCACAGTACCCCCCCCTCCACGGGAGCCACCCGGCGACCCACTCGGCCCCGGCCTGCCCGGACGGGACCGAAGGAAGCCGGCGATCAGGGGCACTGGAGAGGGGGACAAAGACAGAGGCCCGGAGAGGGGGACCGGAGACGGGGACAGAGGACCGGCGAGGGAGGCCGGAGACGGAGACAGGGGCCCGACGGCGGAGGCCGGGCACGGAGGCAGGGGCCCGACGGCGGAGGCCTGTCACGGGGACAGGGGCCTGACGGCGGAGGCCTGGTATGGAGACAGGGGCCCGACAGCGGGGGCCGGGCACGGAGACAGGGGCCCGACGGCGGAGGCCTGTCACGGGGACAGGGGCCCGACAGCGGAGGCGTGGTACGGAGACAGGGGCCCGACAGCGGAGGCCGGGGGGAAGAGGCGCCATCCTCCCGTGGAAATAGGGAGCGATGACGCGCCGGCTTGACGTCTGGAGTGGGAACACTGGCAACCTCCCGTAGAGAATTAGAGAGCGAAGGCGGTGTCCCACTCCAGGCACGGAGATTCTCTTCCTCCTCCTCGGGGGGCCGGGCACGGAGACTTGACTTGACTTGAGACAGGGGGGCCGGGTCGTAATGTTATGGTTTGTAACCGACCTCAAACGCAACGGCACAGACAGGAAGTTCAGAGTTAGCCAAATGCTAGGGCGTATTTATTTACAGAGTCAAAAGATGGAATAGGTACAGTAATCAAACAAACAGGGAGACTGCCTCCGGCAGAGTCATCAGCCGGTCTGCAGAATCCTCCTGGCGACAGTGGTGGGAATTTGGCATATGATGTTGTAGCGGCTCTGCAGATACTCCCAGCTCTTCCTCGAGGTGGGAAACGGAGAAAGAGATAGGTATCAGTGTTTTCCCCAACACACAATTAGCAGAGTCAGTGCAAACAAAAGATGTCTTCAGTGCTTCTTCTATAACACACAATCCGGCTGAGTCCAGTGCAAACAAAATTATATCTTCAGTGCTTCTTCAATAACACACAATCAGAATTATCCAGAGCAAACAAAATGATCTCTTCAGTGTTTCTTCAATAACACACAATCAGAACTTATCCAGAGCAAACAAAAGGATATCTTCTGTGTTTCTTCAATAACACACAATCCAAATTATCCAGAGGGGTTTGTTTCCACTCACCCAAGTGCAACGCGTAACGGGTAACAAGGCGCAGCTCCAAACAGTTCTCCACAGAAAGGTCCTGAAGAGAATATAGACCAGGAAACAGCAACGGGAAAAAAGCAGGCAAAGCAGTTGTATTCCAGAACAGTAGTACTCAAAACGACCCGGCATCGAATGACAGAAGGTCAGAGTATATGAAGCCTCTGGGGCGCTGATTAGAACACACATCAGGTGCGTGATGGTAATTGATACTTGACTTAGAAGTGTGCGTTCGGCAACGGACCAATCACAGAATCCTCACAGTACCTTAAAGGAACGGAGCGTGTGGCGGGGAATGGACCAATCATCACAGTACCTTAAGAAGCCTGTGGCGGGGAAAGAACCAATCCTCACAGTACCCCCCCTCCCGGCGACCCACTCGGCCCCGGCCTGCCCGGACGGGACCGAAGGAAGCCGGCGATCAGGGGCACTGGAGAGGGGGACAAAGACAGAGGCCCGGAGAGGGGGACCGGAGACGGGGACAGAGGACCGGCGAGGGAGGCCGGAGACGGGGACTGGGGCCCGACAGCGGAGGCCGGGCACGGAGACAGGGGCCCGACAGCGGAGGCCGGGCACGGAGACAGGGGCCCAACAGCGGAGGCCGGGCACGGAGACAGGGGCCCGACGGCGGAGGCCTGGCACGGAGACAGGGGCCCGACGGCGGAGGCCTGTCACGGGGACAGGGGCCCGACGGCGGAGGCCTAGTACGGAGACAGGGGCCCGACAGCGGAGGCCGGGGGGAAGAGGCGCCATCCTCCCGTGGAAATAGGGAGCGATGACGCGCCGGCTTGACGTCTGGAGTGGGAACACTGGCAACCTCCCGTAGAGAATTAGAGAGCGAAGGCGGTGTCCCACTCCAGGCACGGAGATTCTCTTCCTCCTCCTCGGGGGGCCGGGCACGGAGACTTGACTTGACTTGAGACAGGGGGGCCGGGTCGTAATGTTATGGTTTGTAACCGACCTCAAACGCAACGCACAGACAGGAAGTTCAGAGTTAGCCAAATGCTAGGGCGTATTTATTTACAGAGTCAAAAGATGGAATAGGTACAGTAATCAAACAAACGGGGAGACTGCCTCCGGCAGAGTCATCAACCGGTCTGCAGAATCCTCCTGGCGACAGTGGTGGGAATTTGGCATATGATGTTGTAGCGGCTCTGCAGATACTCCCAGCTCTTCCTCGAGGTGGGAAACGGAGAAAGAGATAGGTATCAGTGTTTTCCCCAACACACAATTAGCAGAGTCAGTGCAAACAAAAGATGTCTTCAGTGCTTCTTCTATAACACACAATCCGGCTGAGTCCAGTGCAAATAAAATTATATCTTCAGTGCTTCTTCAATAACACACAATCAGAATTATCCAGAGCAAACAAAATTATCTCTTCAGTGTTTCTTCAATAACACACAATCAGAACTTATCCAGAGCAAACAAAAGGATATCTTCTGTGTTTCTTCAATAACACACAATCCAAATTATCCAGAGGGGTTTGTTTCCACTCACCCAAGTGCAACGCGTAACGGGTAACAAGGCGCAGCTCCAAACAGTTCTCCACAGAAAGGTCCTGGAGAGAATATAGACCAGGAAACAGCAACGGGAAAAAAGCAGGCAAAGCAGTTGTATTCCAGAACAGTAGTACTCAAAACGACCCGGCATCGAATGACAGAAGGTCAGAGTATATGAAGCCTCTGGGGCGCTGATTAGAACACACATCAGGTGCGTGATGGTAATTGATACTTGACTTAGAAGTGTGCGTTCGGCAACGGACCAATCATCACAGAATCCTCACAGTACCTTAAAGGAACGGAGCGTGTGGCGGGGAACGGACCAATCATCACAGTACCTTAAGAAGCCTGTGGCGGGGAAAGAACCAATCCTCACAGAATTTCTTTTGAATAACTTTCTTAGCTGGCGGGGTTGCCATGACAGAATGCGACCGCAGCACTGTATGATTTTACCTGTGAACTGCGCGAGGCCAGCTGACTGCTGGGATGTACCATGTATTAGCTGTCATAGGGGTGTGCAAACCAGTCAACTTACAAAAAAGAGCCTGTTGGAGGATTTCAACAAGATAAATGCAACAACAGTGCAAAATATTTCACTATAATATTTCAAAGCGAAGTATTAACAGCAGTCCTGATCAACTGGATCACTGGGGCACAGCTGATCAACACTGGGGCACGTGCCCCAGTGATAGTGGTCTAAATACGCCGATGGTGCAGGTATGGTGCAGGTATGGCGCAGGTATGGTGCAGGTATGGGACTTGTATGGGACTCTGTTGAGGCTCTATCACAAATGGTAGAAAAATTACCCTGCAGCAATGTGCCCTTGCTGTTGTTTTTTTATCCTGTATTGCCGCGTACCGTCCTCCTTTATCACCTGGTAGATATTATCCTCGGAGCTTATCCTGGGATTTGTCAAGTCTTTTGTCTAGCTCAGTGTTTCTTAAAAGTGGGGGGCTTTGAGGCAAAGCCAGAGGGTCTCTCCAAAATAGAAACGTGTATGTTCGTTATTATTTCATAATGGTCACGCCACGGAACATGTGAAGAGAATGGTTGTTATGATTATTTAAGTCTGGACTGGAATAGGTTTCACCGTTTTGCACGAAATCAAATCTAAAAAGGGGAAATCTTTCACAGGTGGATCAGATCAGATGAATGTATCCAGACCAGAGGAGTATCTGTTTGGGGGACGTTGACATGAACAAGTGCCAATACTGCACAAACCCACAGTGACTACTTGTAGGCTATTAATAATGGTTAATAACAAATGGGCTTTGGCAATGCAGCATCATGATTTCAACTAGTAGCCTTGACTTGGACTTCAGTTGTGTTGCTAAGGAACAGCTTGGGCCAATAGGGTCTAGATCCCATAGCCGGGAAGCGTCTATTCTTATCCTAACGGATTTACAGTTCCGCGTTCGCGTTCTGCGCTCTGATTGGCCACTGACGTTTCTGGTCGCGCCAATTGTGTGACGGCAAGTTCCTTTGCCGGTTAAGCTTAGGCACTCTTTCGAAGTTGGTTAAGCTTAGAGTTTGTCTTAGAGCAGGGCGATAGAATGCCAGCCCTGATTCCAAACTCTAACCTTAACCAACTTCGAAAGAGTCGCCTAAGCTTAACCAGTGATAAACTAGGCGTTAGGTAGTTTGCTGCTGTTCGAGGCGGAAATGGGCGCGTCACGCGATTGGGCGCACATGTCACATGACCAGAAACGTCAGTGGCCAATCAGATTGCGCGGAACTGTGAATCCGTTAGGATAAGAATAGACGCAGCCGGGAAGGACATCTGTACATTTATTTGTGGGTGACAATGGCTCAGGAAGTAGAGTGGTTGTCTGGTAATCGGAAGGTTCCCGATTTGATTCCCACTCCTCCCTTGAGCAAGACACTTAACCCCTAATTGCTCCTGATGAGCAGGTTGCCACCTTGCATGGTCGCCTCCGCCATCGGTGTGAGGAACAACAAATTGTAAAGCGCTTTGGATAAAAGTGCTATATAAATGCACCATTTAGTATCCACCACACTTTTATAATATCCATATAATGTTATATTATCCATAGACTGTGACGTGGTGATATCACTGGCTGGTACGGGAACAGCACCACACAGGACCACTATGCCCTACAGAGAGTGGTACGGTGGGCTGAGCAATGTCACCGGAGGTAAGTCCCCAGCCTGGAGGACATCTACACCAGGAGGTGCAGGACTGAGTCCAAGAGAATAGAATAGAATAGAATAGAATAGAATAGAATAGAATAGAATAGAATAGAATAGAATAGAAATCCTCTATTTATCCCAAGGGAAATTCGGCACTACAGATTGCTCAAAGTAAACAATAAACATTTAGGTAGTCAATAAGACTAAAATAAGAATACGAATATAATAATATAAGAAATAAGAATAAAGAATAAAATACGCCCCGGGAATAGTGCAGTAAATGGCTGCTTTTTATAGTGCTTTTATCCAAATTATCACAATTTGTTACTCACATTTTACCCATTCACTCACACATTCACACCGACGGCGGAGGCAACCATGCAAAGTGCCTGGTTGGGGTTAAGTGTCTTGCTCAAGGACACATCGACACACTGCCGGGGAGGAGCGGGAATCGAACCGGGAACCTTGGGATTGCCAGACGACTGCTCTACCTCCCGAGCCACTGAATGTATGTACTGTATACTATATACGTTCTAAAATCTTAAATATAAAATATACAGCCAGAAATATACAGAAATATATAGTAAAATGTACAGTAATAAGTGTAAAAACTGTAAAGTGTAAAGTGACCAGGAAGTTTGTGAGAAATATAAATATTTTAAAGTGTCCAGGAAGATTATGCCAGACTGTACTTTCACCCTGTGCTCAGTGATGCAGTGAGCCACAGTGATGCGTTATAGAGTATGATGGCTGTCGGAATGAAGGACTTCCTGTGCCGTTCATAACCCATATAACTCTGTATGATAGCATGCTGTATATACCGTATATATATAGCATAGGCGGCACGGTGGTGTAGTGTCGACTCACAACAAGAAGGTCCAGGGTTCGATTCCCGCTTGGGAACCAGGTTTCCGCGTTGCCAGGTACCCAGGTGGGGTATCTCCCAGGTCTTTCTGTGTGGAGTTTGCATGTTCTCCCCATGCTCGCAATGGTCCCCCCCCCCCCCCCCCCCCGATAAGAGAAACCCAATGGAAAAACATGCACAACCAACAGATCGCTGACGCTGTCGCGTCCTTGATGAAGACGGGTAGGAGCACTTGGATTGGTCCCCGGGCACGGCCCCACGTCGACGCCCTGTCTGCTCCCGGCTGCCCTTGGGGGGAAGGACGACGGGATGGGTTAAGAGCAGAGACTCAATCGCATCAGCGACTGAGAAAAAGACAATGCGTGTGTGTGTGTATTCTGGTGTGTGTGTGCCGCTCCCATTGCATGTCCAGTTCGTTGCATGCCGAATAAAGACCTCTAGAGAGGTCCTGCATTATTATTATTATAAAGGATCCCAGCCATCCGAAGAACGGACGCTTCTCTCTGCTGAGGTCAGGCAAATGCTACCGCTTGGGTCAACACAGAGAGGCACAGGAGAAGCTAGGGAGGTGTAGTCTGACGTCACTGATTGTTCCACCCGTATAGGGATTTATCATTGGGAAAATGGATTATCGGCTATTGTAACAATTTTGCTGCATGACAATTGAAAAGCTTTCCATTTTTGCACAAAATGAGTTCCCTTCTATAACTATAATATAACTATAATATATGATATGATATAATATATGATTAATTGCGAATATTTTCATGTTGAGCTATAGATTGTGGATGAATAAGCACAGAAATATGCACCGTGCAAATGTTAATGCTTTATTTGTTTTAAACGAGACAATTTAGAAATGAGCAATTGGGGAAATACATTGCGTTGGACAGAGGGTGGAACACGAAAAACGGCAATGACTTAACCACTACACCTCCCTATACATTAGATTAGATTAGATTAGATTCACATTTATTGTCATTATACAGCACAAGTACAGTACAAGGAAAATAAGTTTGGCATCCAACCAGAGTGCAAATATAACAGTAAAGTGAAATAGTAATATATAATGTACAGTTAAACTGGGTATAAAATATATAATACCCAGATGTAACACTATGGTAGTAAATCATACTGGCCAGCAGCGTAACTAGTAAGAGTAGGTAAGGGATATTGTTAGGATGTCGCCAAGTGGTGGAAAAAGGGAGTCTGATGCAGGTTGTCATCACCCGGTGTTTTGTTTTTATTTTCTCTTTTCCTTTGTTCACCAGTGGAAAAACGTTTTAACATTTCCATAAAAAAAGAAATGTCAAACAACAGCAAAAAATACAAACTATTAAACTACTAAATATCACGCAACAAACTAGGCCCTTGGCTATGGGAACTAGCTCAAGCACGACATTCCTGATCTTATTTTTTTTTATTCAAATAGTTTTATTTAGAGTCTGGGTGAAGCAAATTCAGAGATTCGTTTCTAAACACATTATACATGTTAGAAAATAGTTTCTGAAAACACGTGAAAATACTCAACTATAACTGAATTGTGGAGTTAGACCAACTATTATTCACCATTTTTGTGTTAAGGATATTTTGGGCGGTTCTGAAATCATGGCGAGCTGACGCAGTGGAGCCATCCTTAGCATAAGGGCCCGCTTCCATTTACCGCATTTTTATGGGCGGAAGCGTCTTTTTTCAATTGTTCCCGACTGCTGCCGCCTATAGGAAATGCGCTGCAGTCGGCTTCCTTTTTCAGCGCATTTCAGTTTTTTTGTGCGGCCGCACCCAGCGTTTAAAATTGAAAACTTCTGAACTTCTCAGACGGAGTGATGAGCTGAGCGCCTTTTCAGACAACCAATCACAGCCAATCATATTTACCGTGGCACTCATGACACATTGTAACCTGACACCGGAGTTGCCTGCCTGCCTACCCACAAGAGACGGGCCAGGAGAAGTATGAGGGCAAGTGTCTGCTGGTTGGTGGTCATTGCGATTCGCGACAAAGCACAAATACACTAATAACTACACGAATACACTAATAAAAAGCAAAGGGCGAACTGTGGTGTCAGGCAATAACTATATAATTAATATACAAGAAAGTGTATTAAAATATGCTATATATGCAAAACCGCTGCAGTAAAATACGATAAAACGTTTTTAACAGTGATACAAGATGGCTGTCGCTAGATTTCTTTCTCTCTGTCATCAGGTAGGTTGGTGAGTGACAGCTCGTTGCCATAGCTACAAAAGGCACACACTGCGTTTAATTTTTCTCTCCGCAAGCGCTTCATCCCAGCACTACCAGCGCTCCGCCAGCGTTTTTCAGCTGGAAATGTGCTGTAGGTGGACGCATGCCCTAACTCCTCTCCTAACACTATATACAAACTAGAGAGCATTGGCATAACTCCTCTCCTAACACTATATACAAACTAGAGAGCATTAGCATAACTCCTCTCCTAACACTATATACAAACTAGAGAGCATTAGCATAACTCCTCTCCTAACACTATATACAACTATGAGCATTAGCATAACTCCTCTCCTAACACACAAACTGAAGAGCATTAGCATAACTCCTCTCTTAACACTATATACAAACTAGAGAGCATTAGCATAACTCCTGTTATGGCTGGGCCAGCTGTGCGCGCTTCCTAACGGGGGCGAGCCAAGCAAGCAGCTTCACACACCTGAGGATGGTTGCAATCAGCTCGTCGGGAGAGTTTAAAGTGTGCAGACTGCCCTCCACTCGTTGCCAATTCATAATGTTGTGTCGTTTCGTGTTCCTGCTTGGAGGCCCTGTGTTCCCGTGGAAGATTCCCTTTGCTATCTCCGTTTCATTACGTTTCCTGGTTCTTATTGCCCGTCGGCAGTTTTTCCTGGTGAGTCTTGGATTACTCTGAATTTACGGTTATGCATATAACCATAGTTATATGAGCATAGTGACGCTCAGCGTCTATTGCAATACTCTTCATATCCAGTATTGAACTGAAATAAATTCTCACATGTACCTTTATGAAGCAGGGTGGATTATCCCTGCTTCGTGGGAACTGTGGTGCACGGTCACTAGGTAGCGAGACACAGTAGAACTCTGGCTAGCTGCACCTCCGTCTTTGGGGTCAGGAGCGTCATCTGGAGGCTGGCAGTGGGAGTGGATGGGGCCCAGGATTTACAAACCTAGTCCGGTACTCTGGTCTTCCTCTCCCTTCCAGGGCAGTCAGCAGTACTCCCCAACACGCCCTCACTCTCCCCAATTGTCCCCTTAGCACCCTCCCACACCTAGTCACTGGATTGTAAATAAATAACTTGGTTCCCCCCGCAAGCAGTACCCTCCCTCATTAACACCAGAAACCTTACGGTAGGAAAGGGAAGGTTAAATAGGAAGGGGTTAATAGTATATATGTTACCCGCATTAAAAAGGGTTAAGATTAGGCTCAGTAAAAGACACACACATCGTGCTCCCATTCAGTCTGGTTATTATTGCACCATCGTTATCGTTACACAATAGTTACGGTCTGGTGATTATTGCACCATGGTTATCGTTACACAATAGTTACAGTCTGGTAATTATTGCACCATGGTTATCGTTACACAATAGTCACAGTCTGGTAATTATGTAATTACGCCCTAGGCACCAAGTGCTCTCGCTGTACCCAGACTAAGTGCTGCCCACGTCTGGGCTAGTATCAATACCTTCCCTAAGGGTTTACATATACTGCTCTAGTACTCCTTCATATGGGGAAAGAAGGGAGGACATAGGGAAGGAATAGAAGGGTTCACTGAATGGGAAAATATTATTACACCAACACGGTATCACACTCAAAGGAAATAAACAGAAAGCAAAAGGGTGGGCCCACAAAATACCAATAAAAGTCCTATCTTAATGCCGGCATATATTGTTTGGGGTTCACCTATTGAACGGTAGTAGCAACGTTAATTTCGCCCGCAGGCTGCACCACACTGTATACTGTATAATAGCTCGGGAGCATCAATGCCCATTTGTACTCATCCGAAATGGCCGCCTCGCCGCGCCACTGTTGTCCGGAAAGCAAGATGGCGTCGAACGCTCTCGGTGAGGATACTAGCAGGCGGAGCTGGGGCAGAGAGGCAGCGCCGGCTGAGAGCGTGTGCTGGGCGATGACGACCCCTGCTGGACGGGACGAACTCCCGTAGGCTGCAGGCAGCCGGGTGCAGATCTGGTCGCAGGTAACCGGGGCAGACTGATTGCAGGCAGCCGGAGCAGACTGGTTGTAGGTCCACGCGCGTCTCGGGGCTCGCACTCTATACCGTCACACTGTAACTACTATAACCCGACTACTAAGGACTTTGATATGTTGTTAGCCGCACGTTACTTATACCGCACACAGTAACTACTATAACCCGATACTGTTAGTGCTTGGCTCTGCACTGTTTGCTCACACACTATCGCTGGTACTTCTAGGATATCACGTCAACTAGCAAGTACTTCCTATCACCCGTCGCTATCCCACGGGGCCCTCCAACATAACTTCTGCAACAGGGCTCTCCCGAGCACCCGTCCGTTGCGACTGTTCGTGTTCAAGTTCACTGCCGAAGAGGATCTCCTTCCGTCTTCCGCCTCCATATATCACGTCCCATCTCTCTCCGACACTCTCTGCCAGACACCGCCCCCTGCTGGTCCCGCCTACTAGTCACACAGGGAAGGATGTTGAATATGGTCCAGCGATACTGTGTATGGTCCATACTCCAGCCGATAGAAGGAAGAGAAACTCATATCATTGCTTGTGGGAATATCAATGATGTCTTTGTGTACAAAGGGGATATAAAACACAAGTCAGCAGTTCTGAATAATAGACAATATTTTCAGGCTGCTACATTTACATACCATCATCTGTCTGGCCACACCCCCATCCGCTACCTACATAAGCAGGGGTGTGGCCATACCATCAGCTCCTTCCCAATCTTTCACCACAATGCAAGATCAAGGGGTCCTCAGTGAGTCCGACGCTGAGCATCACTATGCTCATATAACTATGGTTATATGCATAACCGTAAGTTATATATCGCATAGCTCTGCTCAGCGTCTATTGCAACACAGGAGCTGAGCAGAGCTGAGCTCGACAAATGTACCCGCTGAGGCCCCCAACAACCATCAGAACCGGGGAGGACCCGAGCCCCCCAAACCCCCCTAGCGGAGGACAGGAGGGTGTCGGATCCGACTGCGCGAAGAGGAGACTTCAGCAACTCAACGCACAGGTTGAGCAGACCGTGGGGCGTACCCACGACTACACAAACGCACAACCTGCATGCCACTAGGGAACAAACGGAAAGGAACAAACTCCCGTTACCACCCCTAATATCACGGAGTCAAGAGCAAAGCCCAACCCCGTGGCAAGGCCGTAGCAGCCGAGCGCGAAGGACGACCCAGACCCAGAAGGGACTGGACCCCCCCGGAAAAAGGGGGCCTGGAGAGGCCAACGACGCCACAGCATCGAGACCTCACCAGGCGGTCACTAGTGACACCACCCCCCACATCGCTAGCGTATTCGGACAGGGCCCATCCAAGAGCAGGCCCTTCCCCCCTACAGCACGCCGCCTAGCTCACTGATCCTGGTATACCCAGGCAGTCACCCATCCAAGTACAACCCAGGCCTGAACCTACACAGCCTCCAAAATCGAACGAGATCGGGCGTGTTCAGGTTGGCATGGCTGTAAGCTCGAAGCACTCAAGAGGCTACACCCACAGCGGGAGCAGGCAGCGCACCGGGGAGACAACCCCCAAAACAGGTTGATCCCTCAATCCAGGCAACAGGCACTCGACCTGAGCCTGGAACACTGCGGACTAGACAGGCGCCAAAAGGGGTCTGCTGAACAGCACCCCGGCGGAAGGGGCTTATGCTGGCATTGTTGTGCACCATGTCACAGCCTCCACAAAAACCCCCCGACTCTCTAGAGGGGCTGAGGCAGAGAAGGCTGACACGATGTCATGAAAACGTGCGGGGGCACACTCAACCGGCCTACCCCGAGAGTTGACTCCGCTACCAACACACCAGGGAACCAACCACCCCCTTGGTTCAAACATGAGGTGGTTGTTCCTATAACCCCTCAAGAAAAAACTCTAGGAGGGGGGTAGGTACATGTGTCGGTCCAAAACATTATAGAGGGCGCCACCCAGACGGTCCCTTTCGTACCGCGCTCGGTGGCCCACCCTAAGGGCGTGAGACCCTTCTACCTATGCTTTGATCTATTCCGTTAACATCCCCCAGATATGAACGAGAATTCGTCGAGACAACACTGGCGCTCGGAAGAGACAAACTCCATCCCAGTTGCCCCAAAAAAACGCTGTTTCAATGATGAGCAACCAAGATGCGCAAGCCCATGCATGGTTCCTATCAGAAGCACCCAGGACCAGCACTATGTACATGTCGAGACCCAAAACACATCAATGGATAGTCTAACAAGACACCAGATACCGTTCCTCCAAGCCACCTGGGAGAACGACAAGAAGCGCTTTTTTATTTTCCTTTTTCTACAGAAAAGAAAAAAATACGGACATGGGTCCCATGCGACGCGGCTGAGGTAAAACAACACCCCGTCAACCATACTTCATAAAAGGGGACGGGGAGAGCCGTACCCTATGACGGGGGGAAACCCATGACTCAACAGACCTTTAAGGCGAGGAGTCAGGGAATCCCTAAACAATACCCTGTCAACCTACTCCATAAAGGAGGGGACGAAAAAAACCCAGAGAGACTTCCCACGTGAGCAACAACATGAAAAGTTTATGTAACATTGAGCCACGTGACCAAAAGGCTCAAGCTACATATATATCGAACGTAGCAGAACTCTTAAGTTCCTACGCACCACAACACCAACTTGACAATAACAGAGAACCACACATGGGGCCTGTAAAGAACTCACGGAAGTCAGCGACCAATAGAAATGTGCCCAGTGACGTATTCTATGGCGGGGGGAATCCCATGACTCATAATAATTTAGGACCTGCTCAGAGGTCATCAATCGGCACGCATGCGATGCATGCATGCGATTCGTATCTGCGATTAACCCATCCCGTCGTCCTTCCCTCCCAAGGGCAGCCAGGAGCAGACAGGCGTCAACGTGAGCCGCGCCAGGGGACCAATCCAAGTGCTCCTGTCCGTCTTCGTCAAGGATGCCACAGCGTTAGCGATCTATTGTTGTAACGTGACTAACGTGGTACGAGAGTTTACGATCTGACAGCTTCTACACGTCTGGGGCGGGTTTAAATACCATGATGCACTCTGCCTCCAGACCGCAGATCAGCTGCCCTGTGATACACCACCTGTAACTAGTTAAAGATAATGAGAGCGGTAGAATGGGGAAGAGAACAGAGAGAGGAAGGAGCACTGACATAGCAGAACCATGACAGTCATCAAGGTCTATATCGCTCTGATAGAAGCCAGCCTGGAGAGGCTCGTCACTCAGGTACCTGTGGAGCTACAGATGTGACATATCAGAGTTTTTATGTGACTGACAAGTGACATGGATGATGAAAAGATGGTGTGGAGTCGCACGCCTTGCTCACATTGTATCACTGACTTCTGTTCAACCTCCAAGCATGCACCCTATAGTGTAACCTTACAGGGCAGGCACTTCAACCCCCAAGTATGCATGCGTTATCTGGCTAGAGTCTAACTGAAGAAACACACTCCTCAATGTCAGTTTCAGTGTTTAATTGACAGATGACGACACCCTGAAACAGAACAATACAGCAAGATAAGCTGACAACGTATTACATACATGCATGTCATCACTAACATAACACAGTGAGACGCTGCCCTCTAGTGGCCGGCAATAATCTCTTCATCCCCCCCAGACCGGAAAACTATGGGCCGGAATATATTAACGGTCTAAATCCCGTATCCAGTTGCCCGACTCGGGCTCATATCGTGTAGGCCGAGTAAGCTGGGGCAGCGTCGGCGGTGACTGCGGCACCGGGAGCGGTGCGCCCAGGAAGGCACCCGTAGGAACGGTGAGGTCAGAGGTCACCTCATCAGCAGGCGCCGGCGGGGAAGTGCCCATAGCCGAGTCGCGGGGTCCATCAGCCGGCTGCTGAGCAATTCCCTGGGGCATCGCCCAGCCCGGGTGGACAGGTGGGGGATGATAGCCCGGGTGGACAGGTTGGGGCTGATGTCCCAGGACAGGCGCAGCCGACTGCTGATGGGCGCAGGGTGGGGCCGGCATGTAGGAACTGCCGGTTGCACAGCGTCAGACGTCCCGGACCGTCAACCCTGACTTGATACTGATCGTGGCCTAGTGACTCCACCCCTGACCTGTTCCATTTGTGGGGGCTCGGGCATTGCTGGTTCTGGAGGAATACTCTTTTGCTGAATGCCAATGGGCGGAGCGGTCTTGAGTGAGTCCCCAGAGACTCGGTGGTACGGGACATACGGATCCGCAGGGAGTCCTCCTTCACCGCCCATTCCTCACGCCATAGCAGGCGGATATGCGGGTTCGAGAACTTCTCGAGGCGGTTCACGAAGGAGAACAAGCCACGAAGGGGGCGGCCGAAGATGATCTGCACTGGCGAGAGGTTGCAGTCAGGGTCAGGCGTGTTGCGCAACTGCAACATAGCACGCAGGAAGCGGTCCTGATCAAGGCCACCCGATGGGCCACTGTTGGACATCAGGAGGCGCTCAGCAGTCATCACCGCAACTTCCGCCCTCCCGTTCGACTGCGGAAAGCTAACGGAAGACACGTGGTGTTTGACGTGCCATAAGCGGAGGAAGTCCTCAGTGTGGCTCGCCTTGAATTCTGGACCACTGCCGCTCGAGAGCTCCTCCGGTACGCCGAAGGTGGCGAAGAACGAACAGAGGTGTTGGACAAGGCCAGCTGAGCCCGCCAGGACCTCTACCCAGCCCGAGAGCCGATCCCCGACAACTAGGTAGTGGCGGCCCCCATAGTCGAAGAAGTCAGCAAACACCGCCTCAAATGGCGTGGACA
Organism: Notolepis coatsorum; assembly: GCF_963971535.1. NCBI lineage: Eukaryota > Metazoa > Chordata > Actinopteri > Aulopiformes > Paralepididae > Notolepis > Notolepis coatsorum. The sequence continues at coordinate 66,896,464 of NC_140182.1, forward strand.
GGGGTGAGAACGGCAGGGGGGGTGTAGCCGCCTGTGACGGAGCATTGCGGTTGCAGTCTGCACACCCGTCCCTGGTGGCCTGAATATCCCCGGACATCCCGGGCCAGTAGAATCTGGCTCGGGCGTGCTGCCCCATCGCTGAAGTCCCCTGGTGTGCGGCATGGAGATGCCGAAGGACTCTCTCACAGAGGGATGGGGGAACCACGACGTGGTCCCGATAGAGCAGGACGCCGTCATGTGCGTAGACGGACTCACAGACCAATGATAGACCTGCCAGGGCAGGGTCGTTAACGTCAATCCCACCCTCCTGCTCGATGACTCGGAGGAGGTGGCTGAGGCATTCATCAGCCGCTGTCTCCCGTGCGAGGAGGGGCCAAGAGACAGCTCAGAGCACCCGTGCATCATCGCGGATGGAGGCCATGAGTGCTGATTCCATGGCATCAGGTCCACTCGGCAGCCCCAGTGAGAGGCCGTTCACCGAGCCCGAGGTGGAGGGGTGCCTTGAAGTGGCATCAGCGGCATAGTTGCTCTTTCCAGGCAGATGCACAATGTCAAAGCACCATGGGAGGGTGCGCTGCTTGAGTCTAAACAGACGCGAGTTTGTTATTTCATCCAGCATACGGTCGCCAAAGATCTTCACCAATGGCTTATGGTCGATGACCACGACGAGGTTGTCGGACCCCTGCGTGAAGTACCGCGTCTGTTCCAGACCCCAGGCCATGGCTAGGGCCTCTCCTTCGACGGCCCCATAGCGCTGCTCCGCAGGGGACAGGAAACCCGAACCTGCAAGGGTGATCCTCCATCCTCCTGGACAGCAGTCCGGTATGCCCGAGGCACAGTGACAATGTCGCTGGAGCAGGAAGTAGCCAATGACACGCTTGGACCAGTTAGGGCGGAGGCAGAGATCTGCATGTCGTAGATCTCCACGCCCTCACGGATGGCCTCAATTATGGCTTGCTTGGACATCTGGAAGGCCTCCTCCAGAATGGGGGACCATAGGAACACACAGCGTGGGCTGAGGAATGGCTTAAATGGAGCGATTGTGTCACGCAACTGGGCGTAGTTAGCCACCTGGTGGACAAGGCCGAACCAACTCCTGATGTCCGTCGTGGAGCCCGGGGTGGGGAAGTCCCGGATGGTGTCCAAGTATTTCGGGAGCGGTTCGATGGTAGAGTCCGACACCCGGAAGCCAGCGAAATCGACGCACCTCTCCACGAACTGAAGCTTGTCCGGGTTCAACACGATGCCTGGCCGGCCGACACGCGTCAGGAAGTCGATGGTCCTCCACCAGTGTTGCTCCAGGTCGGTGTCATAGTGGATGGTGTCATCCACACAACGTTCCTTGCATTCATAGTCCGACGGTTGTAGCCATCCCCTGATGACAGGAAACCTTGTGATGCCCTGGTGTAGCACCAACGGCCGAAGGGTGTGATGAAGGTAGTGATGTGGCGATCCGACTCACGCAGGGGGACACTGTGGTAGCCGTTCCAGGCATCTGTGACGGTCTTCCAGGTGCCCTTCGGGACGCGGCGTGCGAGGTGGAACGGGGACTCAGTGGCGAAGGTCTCACGTTGGCAGAACTTGTTGAGGGGGGAGAGGTCCACGGTCCTGCGGGGGGAACCGTCATGCTTCTGAGTGACTACCATATGATGGCACCACGTAACTGGCTCGCCATATGGCATGCGTTTGATGACCCCAAGGGCTTTGTGCCGCAGGAGGTCATCGTGGACCCTCCGCTGCCAGTGTAGAGGCACGGTGGCCGCGGTGTGGCATGCCTTAGGCGTAGCTGCGGGGTCCATGTGCATCTCGATAGGCGGCCCTTCCATGCATGGCAATGCCCGATGAGGGCAAGTGTTGAATGTCGACGAGGCATATCTCCCAAGTAGCCAACCTTTCATCCGGTTGTTGTTCTCTGGCATCCGTTGGTTAACCTCGTAGCATTGATGGACAAGGGCTGGTCTGGCATGTCAGCCGTGTCAGGGCTACGCCTGTCCCTGGGCCCCCCTGCAACGTCATCCGACAGGAAGTTCACGGGCAAGAGGCAGAGGTTGAGCAATGACTCGTAGGAGAGGTACATGGCCCGGAAGGAGCTGCTCACGTATACCATGAAACGGCAGGATGTAACACGCCCCCCGCTGCAGGTCGTCGAGAGCCTAGCGACGAATGCTCCCTCGATGGCTATAGGAGAGAGGTTGGCAGCCGACAGGCTGAGGATGACGGTCGCAGGTCATCCCACGCGAAACCGCAGGCCAGGAACTCCTCCAGAGACCAAAGGTCCGACTGCGTGCCAGTGTCTGTGACGGCAGATATCCGAGCCCAGTCGGCTGAGCCCCGGTTGCTGGTGCCATCCCTCAGTCCGACTGGCATGTCGTCGGGGGGCCCTGTAGCAGTCGATGCACACCTGGTGAGGCTTAGGATTCTACCCGCGAGGCCCCTCCATGAAAGACGCTCTTACATTCCGGGCACAAAGCCCTCAAATGTATAAACTTTCTTTTTAGACTCCTTTTGTACACACACACAGTACTGTATATTTGTAGATCTTCATCAAATGTTTAGCTCCACACATTTTATGTTCTTTTACCAATTTCTTTTATTAGTTTTATTTATTCTATGTTTCTCTATGTTATTCTATGTTTAGTCTTGCCTATTTCTATATTCTTTCTTTCCTTTATTCTCGCTAGTTTTTAAGTTATTTTAACTGTAGCGCTTTGAGATTTGCCCCGCAACTGTAAAGCGCATTACAAATAGAATCTATTATTATTATTATCTGGTAAAGAGGGAAGATGGCGCTGCAACGTCCGGCTGCCTTTCTGTTCGCTCCGTCGAGACTGTGCTTACTTTTGTTAATATTTATAGTTTTAAGAGTTTTGTCTGTACCAACAGTAGGTGCATTTAATGTGTATGACCGTCAGTCACTTATAGACATCGGATTACGGGAAACTTACCGATTGGATTACTCACTGGACCAGCTTTCCGAACCGCAACAATGGCCTGAGGAGATTCTCCGGAGAATGGGACCAGAGCCTTTGTTCCTTGATCCCAGGAACAAAAGAACCAGACGGCGTGGGAAGAGAGCTGGGATCCGTAACAGGCTGAGATCCAGACGCCACCGAACGCCATTGCCCAGTATATTGCTAGCCAATGTACAATCAATTGACAATAAACTGGACGACATCCGAGCAAGGATTCAATACCAAAGAGACGTTAGGGACTGCAACGTTCTCTGCTTCACCGAAACGTGGCTCACGTCGGACGTTCCAGACCACGCAATCCAACCAGCTGAACACTTCTTTATCCACCGCAAGGATCGTACAGCAGAGTCCGGTAAACAACGTGGAGGAGGTATTGCCTTCATGTTTAACAACAATTGGAGCGATCCAACTAACGTGAAGGAATTATCCAACCACTGCTGCCCAGACCTGGAATATATAACCATCAAGTGTCGTCCTTTCTTCCTCCCGAGGGAGTTAACGGCGATCATCCTTGTAGGAGTGTATATTCCACCGCAAGCCAGCAACAACGTTGCGCTCTCCAGACTCCACGACGAGGTAAATAGAATACAAGCGGCGAACGTTAACGCCGCCATTTTGGTGCTGGGTGATTTCAATAGCGCCAATCTGAGAAAGGTATTACCTGACTTCTATCAGCATGTGACTTGCAACACCAGAGGCGGTAACATCCTAGATCACTGTTACACGCAATTTAAAGGTGGCTACAAGGCTCATTCTGATAGTGGCTTTGGTAAATCAGATCACGCGTCCATCTTTCTTTCACCAATGTACAAACAGAGAATCAAAAGTACTCCTGTAGTCTCGCGAGAGGTGCAGAAATGGGATTTGACGTCAGAGGAGACGCTCCAGTCTGCGTTTCACTGCACAGACTGGAATGTGTTCCGCGACACAGATAACATTAATGTCTACACGGAGACAGTGCTGGACTATGTTTGTACTTTGGTGGAAGAAACAATCCCCACTACCAAAATGAGAGTTTACCCAAATCAAAAACCCTGGGTAGACAAATCCGTCCGTGAAGCTCTGAGAGAGCGCACCAAAGCATACAACGACGGCCTAGTGGCAGGCAACATGAATGACCACAAGGTGGCGCGATACAACGTAAGGAGGACAGTGTCAGAGGCCAAACGGCGCTACAGGGATAAAATTGAACTCCAGTTTGAACAAGCTGACTCTAGAGCTATGTGGCAGGGGCTCAAAACGATGACAGACTACAAAGGCGCCTCCCTCAAACTGAACAGTGACATCTCCTTAGCAAATTACCTCAATACCTTCTATGCGAGGTTTGATGCTGGTAATAACAACACCAGCTCACAAGCCACGGCAATGGGGGGGGGGGGGGGGTCGGCTGCTGATGGAGGCGCAGTGTTCAGGGTAACAGAGCATGAGGTGAGGCGGACCTTTAAAAAAGTGAATATCAGGAAGGCAGCAGGTCCGGACGGCATCCCCGGCCGCGTCCTAAAAGTCTGTGCCGACCAACTGGCCCCAGTATTCACTGACATATTTAACCTGTCCTTAGAACAGGCTGTCATCCCCACCTGCCTGAAGAAGTCCACTATTATCCCTGTACCCAAAAAATCCAAGCCTGCTTGCCTCAACGACTACCGCCCTGTAGCTCTCACCTCCATAGCCATGAAGTGCTTTGAGAAGCTAGTAAAGGGCTACATCTGCTCCTCCCTCCCCATCAACATGGACCCCCTGTAATTTGCATACCGCCCCAACAGGTCCACGGAGGACGCCATAGCCCATGTGCTGCACACAGCAGCATCACACCTGGACAAGAGGCAGGGGAACTATGTGAGAATGCTATTCATCGACTACAGCTCGGCATTCAATACCATAGTCCCCTCCATACTCATAGCCAAGCTCAGGGACCTGGGCTTGAACTATGACCTCTGCCAGTGGGTCTTGGACTTCCTGACTGGCAGACCCCAGGTGGTGAGAGCAGGCAACTGCACCTCCTCATCCATCACCCTCAACATAGGGGCCCCCCAGGGCTGTGTTCTGAGTCCCCTCCTCTACTCCCTGTACACACACGACTGTGTGGCTCAGCGGAGTAGCAATACAATCATCAAATTTGCTGACGACACAGTGGTGGTGGGCCTGATCTCTGCCAACGACGAGAGGGCCTACCTGGAAGAGGTCAAGGTCCTGGCGGGATGGTGCCAGGAAAACAGCCTCTCCCTGAACGTCAGCAAAACAAAGGAGATGATTGTGGACTTCAGGAGGTCGGGGGTCAAGGACTACAGCCCCCTCAGCATCGACGGGGCACCGGTTGAGAGAGTCAACAGCTTTAAGTACCTCGGAGCCTACATATCCGAGGACTTGACATGGACCACACACATTGACAGTGTTGTGAAGAAGGCACGACAACGCCTCTACTTCCTCAGGCGCCTAAGGAAGTTCCAAGTCAGTCAGAAGATCCTTAAGAACTTCTACTCATGTACAATAGAGAGCATCTTGACCGGCAACATCACCTCCTGGTTTGGGAATAGCACTGCACAAGACCGAAGCAGACTACAAAGAGTGACACGTTCAGCCGAACGCACAATTGGAGGGGGGCTCCCCACCCTCCAGAACATTTACAACAAGCGTTGCAAGAGCAAGGCTAAGAGAATCATTAAAGACTCCAGTCATCCGAACAACTGCCTCTTTGAACTGCTGCGGTCAGGCAAGCGATACCGGAGTCTCAAGGCGAGCACAGAAAGACTCAGAAGAAGCTTCTATCCCCAGGCCATCAGGCTGCTAAACGAACAATGAACACTACACAACAACAACCACCAAACGCACATAGCACACACATCCACACGCACACACTCACTTTAAACAAACACACTGTAGCACCCACTCCACACACTTTATAGCACACACCCACTTTAAACAAACACACTGTAGCACCCACTCCCCACACTTTATATTTATTGATGAAGGATTGCACTACAACTCGTACACCTTACTGTAAATTGTACCTAAATTGTACCTCATCCCATTTCTGCTTTGCACTATATAGTACTGTACATTAGTACACTGCATAGTATTGTATATTATATGGTAACTCAGAACATTGTACATATGTCTATACCGAACACTGTGACCTCATTTTCTTCTTCTAAATTACATGCTATACTATGTTATTTGATACTATCTTGTCTAGCACAGTCTCTGGAGCGTAACAGTAAGAAGCATTTTGTATGAAAGTATTCTGTACTTCTGTATGACAACTATTAAAGAAACTTGAAACTTGAAACTTGAAACTTGGTATGTCATAAATGTCTAGATGCAACAGTACTGTCTACCTGTATGTCATGTATGTCATATATGTTATGATGAATTGAAAATGGGGGACCCTGATGTAAACAAGACGAAAGTCTTTCTCTAGTCTGCATCCCCTTAACAATTGTGTGTATTGAGCCCATTCTGCAATCTGTTAATAAAATGTTCAATCAATCAATCAATCAATCAATCAATCAATCAATCAATCAATCAATCAATCAATCAAGTACTTCCACCTCCAAGTATGCATACTTTATCTGGCTATAGTTTAACTGCGTTATCTGGCTCTATTAGGTAGTTCACAACATATAGTTAGTACTGTAACCACAATTTTCTGTGGTATAGCCACACCACTGAGTGAGAACTCCTAGGTAACCTATCCACTACAATTTGGGATTGATGGACCTCAGGGCGATGGCATTATTGAAGTGCAATGCAGGATCATTAGCCGGTCTCCTTATCTCATATAGAAAGAGCTAAATAGAAGTTTTCATCTTTGAGATATCTTGCTTTGATACGCCTGGGCGATACATCTGTCTCAAGGCTTCAAAGAACCAGTGCAGTCTCTGTGGAGAATATTCTTCAAACTCCTTGCTGAGATTTTGTCTCAGTAATTAGCTTTAGTGTATTTAATTGCTTGGTTAGCCTTTGAGAAATATCTGAGACTAACGCTCTGATGATCAGATACGAGGCCAGCCTTAATTCTACGATATAAAAAATTCCTCATTAATTTTGTCTCTTATCGAGAGCCTTGGGTCATGGAATCCCTGCGTGGCCATTAGACGAAACCAACACAGCATTTATCATTTACAGTAATACAGACTTGTCTCATTACTTATATAATAAAAAGGCTCTTTGTGTTTTGATACCACAGTTGCCCTGCAGCAGTCACAGTATTGATATTATTCACATCGGCCGCAGGTCAGATAATCAATACAAGGTCCCGACGTGCCAAATGTCATTCGTAAAGGGCATACATGACATACAGTTACAAGCAGTGTTGTAGTCGAGTCACTAAATCTCGAGTCCGAGTCGAGGCTCGAGTCCCCAGTGTTCGAGTCCGAGTCCAAGTCTGAGTCACCCGAGCCAGAGGCGAGTCCGAATCGAGTCCCCATTACCCTAGTCCAAGTCCAAGTCATCAAGGTTGAGTCCACTCCACTCGGGCAGTCAAAGAGCTGACATACAAATAAAAAAAGGTCTACATTAAACATAAATGACACAGCGGTCACCATTTCTTTTTTTTAATAAATTTGTTCTCCTCCTTTTTCTGTATTTTTCTCCCATCCCAATTTCGTTATGCCAATTCCCCCCTCCCCTTCCTGGTCATTGCGCGCATTTGCCCCCCACTTGCCGGTCTAGGGAGGGTTGATATACTATCACATGTCCCCTCCAATATATGCGGAGTCAGCCAGCCACTTCTTTTCACCTAACAGCGAGGACTCTCACTGGGGGAGCGTAACGTGTGGGAGGCTCACACTACTTCCCCCAGTTCCCTCCCTCGCTGAGCAGGCACCCCGACCGACCTGTAGGAGTCGCTGTTTACAACGACCAGGATACACACCCATCGGCTTCCCACCCGCTAACACTGCCAATTGGTTAGTATGGACGACCGACCAAGCCGGAGGTACCGCTGACAGCTGGATTCGATACCAGTGTCTCTGCGGTGGTAGGCAGACGCTTAGTCCACTGCGCTACCCAGCCGCCTAGCGGTCACCATTTCAAAGGGAGTTTATTTACTTTGTGATACAATAGCCAAACAAATGCACTAGCCATCAATACCTTATGCCAAATGATTGGGGCCTATTACTAAAAAAATAAATAACTGTATTTATCAATTAACAAGTCCAAGTCCTTGTCTGCACCTTCCGAGTCCGAATGCAGTCAATGCTCGAGTCCAAGTCTGAATCATCAGTGCTCAAGTCCAAGTTGAGTCACAAGTCCTGAAAATCAGTCCAGGACTCGGACTCAAGTACTACAACACTGACTGCAAGTTTCATGAATTCATCTTTAGTAAATGATATAGATAAGCAGTCCTGAGTCACCTCTCGTTGTTGCTAATTAAAGTAGGTCATTATCATCTACTGATATTTAATGGTGACGGGGCTTTTGCCGTCGTACTGAACGGTCACCTTCGTCATGTCAATAACAGAGAGGAACCGTGGCTGCAAATCAATCAATGCTGTCCCCTCAAACTAGATTCACTTTCCAGGGAACAAAGAAAAAGAGAGCCAATTACAGGTTTGGAAACACACTGTGATAAAGGGTGGATACAACATACCATATTCAAGGCACACACACACACACACACACACACACACACACACACACACACACACACACACACACACACACACACACACACACACACACACACACACACTGGCTTGAGATTAGCTAATTACTTTTAGACCCATTTATCTTGATTGGACAGGCTAGAAGATAAGAGCAGCATGTCACTTATTTTCACAATGCTAACGATTCCTCCTCCATGCTGGACAACATCACTGGATCCACCCGCTCACTAGTACTACACACGTCTTCGAAAAACAGTGTGGATGAAAATCCTTTTCAAAGAAGTGATTGTATTTCATATAAGAGATAATAGGGTAAAGGGACTCTGGTTGATAGTGTTTGGATTAAAGGAGCTGTACGTTTTATTTTTAATTTCTTTTTTTAATAAGTGATCTACATGCTAAAATAATAGCTCTACATTCTGACAGGCATCACTGATATAGTGTCTGGTCAGTAACAGAGAACTCCACACTGCAAAAATGGTCTGACAAAAATAAGAAGTAGAAACTAGTTTTAAGCAAAGTATGTGCTTGAAACAAGTAAAATAATCTGCCAGTACAGTAAGCAAATTTGGCGTGGCAAGATTTCTTGAAATACGTCAAACTATCTAGGGTTCTCGCTCCTGATTGGATAAAGTGGGAACGGGATACCAGGAAATGGTATTTAATTTTCTGTTTACCGCAGAGCAGAGGGACTGGGAGACCCATGTTACTGACCAAACACTATATATCAGTGATGGCTGTCAGAATGTAGAGCTATTTAAAACGTTACCCTAACAAAAACATACCACTTACAGCACCTTTAATGACCAAGATTATTTAGCTAAATCAGACAAAGCAGCAGTAGCCAAGATCAACCCGCTCAAATCAAATCCATTTCTGTACCTCAGCACAAATAGAATAGAATAGAATAGTCTTTATTGTCATTATACAGCATACAACAAGATTAAGAACTAAAATTGAAGGTGCTACACAATAAAACACACAGATACAGTTATCAAAATAACAAACTTAAGGTGCTACACAATAAATCACACTGTACACAATTAACCCTTAAACTTAACCCCTAACTGCTCCCGATGAGCAGGTTGGCACCTTACATGGTTGCCTCCGCCGTCGGTGTGTGCATGTGTGAGTGAATGGGTAAAATGTGAGGAACAAATTGTAAAGCGCTTTGGATAAAATCGCTATATAAATGCACCATTTGCCATTTAGAGGAATATAAATATATTGCACTTAAGTACTACTAGTGGGGGAAGAGTATAAGGGGGTGACAAAGGATTCAAGATTCAAGATGATTTATTGTCATGTGCACAGTTAAACAGACAGTTTGCCGTACAATGAAAAACGTACTTTGCTAGTCCGCCCTTCACACAAAATCACACAATCACACAATACTTAACAAGAATGAACAATTTAAATACAAGCGAATGCAAAAAATAAGGGCAAGATACAGTATATGGGGCATTCTACCGAATTAGTTCAAAGTGCTGTCCCACAACAAGAAAAACTATTTAAGAAAAAACAATTAAGTATTCAGACATATATATTTACTAAGAATATGTTATGATCTATTTAAACCCAAGGCATTACATTATATTGTGATGAGCTAAATATATACAAAATCATCATTTATAGGGTACTTTCTATTGGGAAGTGTCATAATCACGGTGAGAGCCTTCTTCACTCCTTCTCATCCTCCCCCACTTTCACGACGGAAGCCTCACTCAGCCCTTATCCTCTCATACCCATATATGGGCAGCATCTGTTCCCTGGATTCACACGCTGCCAAGCTCATCAATCAACACGGCTGTTTCTCATCCCCTGATTCACACGCTGCCAGCTCTTCACTCAACACGGCTGTCACGCATCCCCTCATCAACAAGATGGTACATCAACTGGCAGATCCTGTTCCATCTTCGTGGGAGTGTTAAACTACCTTCCTAGGTACGAAGACTGAACCTAAGCCTTGCAAACCTGTACTTGTTGATA